>NW_027531033.1:372879-375638 GCF_008692635.1 Crocuta crocuta
TTCTGGGTAATTTCAGTGATGTTTGTTGCATATTTCTTTAGATTTCTGACTTCACTAATGAATTAGAACAATGTAATTGGTTATTATTCTTTTTTTTACCTTTGTAATAGAAAGGAGAGTATCATTACATTATTACTAAAGTTACTAATTTATTTTTTCTTGTACACATTTTAAATTGTCATTAGTTGTCATATTATAAAGCTAATTCACTTCCTATGCATTAAAGTTAAAATCCAGAAGAAAAGAAGTTGGAAATATTCATTGAAAAGCTAAGTTTACTTGCTATAATTTTTTCTTTACAAATATCTGTTCAAATTCCAGTTAGTTAACAAACAGTGCAATAGTGGTTTCAGGACTAGAATTCAGTGATTCATCACTTGCATACAACACCCAGTGCTCATCATAACAAATGCCTTCCTAATACCCATCACCCATCTAGTCCATCTCCTACCCACATATCTCCATCAATCCTCAGCTTATCATAAGTTTTCTATAGTTTTCAGAGTACAATACTGTTACCTCTTTGGTTAGGTTTATTTCTAGGTATCTTATGGTTTTTGTTTCAATTGTAAATGGGATCGATTCCTTGATTTCTCCTTCTGTTGCTTTGTTATTGGTGTATAGAAATGTCAGATTTCTGTATGTTGATTTTAAATCCTATGACTCCACTGAATTCATGCATTAGTTCTAGCAATTTTTTTTTTTTTTGGTGGAGTCTTTCAGATTTTCTGTATAGAGTGTCATGTCATCTGCAAAAAGTGAAAGTTTGACTTCTTCCTTTCTGATTTGTATGCCTTTTCTTTTTGTTGTCTGATTGCTAAGGCTAAGACTTCCAGTAGTATGTTAAATACTAACAGTGAGAGTGGACATCCTTGTTTTGTTCCTGACTGTAGAGGAAAAGCTCTCCATTCTTCCCCTTTGAGGATGACATTAGCTGTGGGTCTTGCGTATATGGCCTTTATGATATTGACGTATATTCCCTCATCTCTGCCTTGTTGAGAGTTTTTATCAACAATGGATACTGTATTTTGTCAAATGCTTCTTCTGCATCTATTGATAGAATCATATGTTATTATCCTTTCTTTTATTAATGTGGTGTACCCCATCAATTGACTCATGAATACTGAAACACACTTGCAGCCCAGGAATAAGTCCCAGTTGATCATGGTGAAAGATTCTTTCAATGTACTGTTGGATTCAATTTGCTAGTATCTTGTTAAGAATTTTTGCATCCATGTTCATCAGGGATATTGGTGTGTAGTTCTTTTTAGTGGGGTCTTTGTCTGGTTTTGGAATCAAGGTAATGCTGGTCTCATAGGAGTTTGGGTATTTTCCTAACATTTCTATTTTTTTGGAACAGTTTCATAAGAATAGGTATTGACTCTTCTTTAAATGTCTAGTGGAATTCTGCTGGGAAGCCATCTGGCCCTGGAGTTTTACTTGTGGGGGTATTTTTATTACTCATTCAATTTCTTTGCTGGTTATGATTCTGTTCAAATTTTGTATTTCTTCCTGTTTCAATTCTGCAAGTTTGTTTGTTTCTAGGAATTTGTCCATTTCCTGCAAATTTCCCAGGTTCTTGGCATAAAGTTTTCATAATAATTCTCTCAAAAATCTTTGCATTTGTGTGGTGGTTGTGATCTCTTTCGTTCTTGATTTTATTTTTGGGGGTTCTTTCTCTTTTTGATAAGTCTGGCTAGGAGTTTATAAATTTTATTAATTCTCTCAAAGAACCAGCTCTTAGTTTCACTGATTTGCTCTACTATTTTTCTTTGTTTATATACCATTTATTTCTGGTCTAATTTTTATTTCCCTTCTGTTGGCTTTAGGGTTTTTTTGCTATTCCTTTTCTAGTTCCTTTGTGTGTAAGGTTAGGTTGTATATCTGAGACTTTTCTTGCTTCTTGAAGTAAGCTTGTATTGTAATATACTTCCCTCTTAGGACTGCCTTTGCTGCATCCCAAAGGTTATGGTTTGTCATGTTTTCAGTTTCATTTGCTTCCATGTACATTTTTAGTTCTTATTTTCTTTCCTGGTCAACCCATTCAATCTTTAGTAAGATGTGCTTTAACCTCCATGTATTTGTGGGTTTCCAATTTTTTTCCTGTGGTTGACTTTAAGTTTTATAGTGCTGTGGTCCGAAAATTTGCATGGGATGATCTTGATCTGAGGGCTGATTTGTGACCCTGTACTTGATCTATTCTGGAGAATGTTCCATGTGCACTGAAGAAGAATGTGTATTGTACTGCTTTGAGATGAAATGTTGTGAAGATATCTGTGAAATCCATCTGATCCAGTATGTCATTCAAAGACACTGTTTCCTTCTTGATTTTTTGCTTTGGTGATTTGTCCACTGCCATAAGTGGGGGTGTTAAATACCCTACTATTATTGTATTATTACCACTGAGTTTCTTTATGTTTGATATTAATTGATTTATATATTTATATACTTGGGTTTCCAAGTTGGGAGCATAAATATTTATAATTATTAGATCTTCTTGGTGGGTAGATGCCTTAATTATGATATAATGACCTTCTTTATCTCTTGGTAAAGTCTTTGTTTTAAAGTCTAGTTTGTCTAAGTTTGACTTAGGCTTTTTAAAAATGTCCATTAGCAATGATGCTTCACTTTCAAACTGCAGGTGTCTCTAGGTGTACAATTGGTCTCTTGTAGGTAGCATATAGATGGATCCTGATTTTTTTAATTCATTCTGTACCCTATGTCTTTTAATTGGGGCATTTAGTCCTTTTACATTCATA
>NW_027531033.1:375686-382519 GCF_008692635.1 Crocuta crocuta
AAGTGAGCAGCTAATTTTTAACTTAGTTTATAAATCTTTCAAAAAGAAAATTTCTCCCATTGGGTGAGATTGGAATGGAAGCATTAAATAGTTTCACAGTGAAGAACTATGGAATTTATCTCACATTTATGAAGCTTTCTGATCTCAGGGACTGAACAATATCATGGTAAGAGCACAAGGCTTGGAGTCTGAAAGATCAACACTTCAATCCTGTCCCTCATTAACTAGACTTATGTGTGATCTCACACATGTAGTTCAATCTTTGAACTTCTGTAGACTCAATCTTTGCATATCTAAAGTGGTGTTAATAATAGTACCTACCTCGTAGGATTGCTTTGGACATTAGTTGGGATTATTTGTGTCTGAGTTGTGTGTGTGTGTGTATATGTGTGTGCCCATGCAAGTGTGTGTATACCTAGTACTATGACTGGCATATGACATTCACTAAACTGCCAGCTACTATTACTATTTTATTATCATTTATATTATTAGTAGTATACATGATTACACTTCCTATTTCAAACAATGAACAAATAATTAAAATAAAAACCACTCAGGGTGCCTGGGTGGCTAAGTCGGTTAAGCATCCGACTTCAGCTCATGTCATGATCTCATGGTTTGTGGGTTCAAGCCCCGCATCGGGTTCTCTGCTGTCAGTGCTGAGCCCGCTCCAGATCCTCTGTCCCTCTCTCTGCCCATCCCCTGCTTGCACTCTCTCTCTCAAAATAAAATAAACATTAAAAAAAACTCAGTAACATTATGAAGTGTGTATTTCAAAAAATGGTAACAATTTCCCTTTTTAGAAAAGCAGTATTTTCCTATGTGGTTTTCTAAAATAATTTGCTTTTCAATATATATGCATTATCTCCATTANAAAGTTTTGTTTTGAACTTCCTAATTTTCTGAGTTTGAGACCAACAGGCAATTGAAGGTAAGGAGAGACAGTCAGATCCAGTGAAATTCTCTCCAGTCTAGTCTAAAGTTTTTTATTTTTCTTTAGGAGTTAGAAAATAGCTTAGATTGCTATATTCATAAAGAACAATGGGGGAGGACTTGGCTTTTGATGTTTCTTTTTGTTTTTGTTATGTCGATTACATGCCATTAATTTAAAGTGTGTGGATCATCATCACTAAAACCTGTTACTGGCATGGTGTCAAATGTGATTAATGTTACTGTGGTTGAATAATAACTGTGGGTTTTCTCATCTTTCAAAAAACATCTCTTACTAAAGAAAGTGGATAAAATTAACATAATTGCAATGAAGTGGAGACCTCAAATCTGTTTTGAATTGTCTGGTACTTCCAGACAGAGGAAGAACAGTGGTGCTTCCTCAGTAACTTGATTTTTAACCACTTTAAATGACTTCCCCTTCTGTGAGGAAATCGCAGTAGTAGACAGTTAGTTGACAGGTGTTAAAGCCATTAACATTCTGTTAGCTCTTGTCAGTGTGTTAAAGGTGCCCCTCCTGTTCAGTCACTCCCTGTCCTCCAGTTGGTGAAATGATGTAGCCACCAATCAATCAAAAAAGTTAGCTGATGTTGGGCAGCAGTCTGTCCTGCTACTGACAAAATCTATGTGAGTAAGAAATTTGTCAACAGGATATAAGCAGTAAGGTCAACATTGTGGTTAATGTGCTGTTTAGACAGTTTAAGATGTTAAGAATAAATCACAACACATATCTAAAAGTCTAAGAAGCCCCCTTTTAAGAATGGTCTTCTTTCCTATCAGAAAAAGCAAGGAACAGTAAGCAAAAGTGATCCTTTGATTTAAAAGCAAGAAAGAAGAAATTTTGCACTGTCAAACTACTGGTCAAGTAGAAAAAAAATGCAAAAATTGGAATCCACATATAGCGCCCACTTAAAGGATATCCAGGTCTAAGGATTGGCTAGCAGTCTATTCTCAGTGCTCCCTTGCACCTCTCTTTAATATGGGCTATTTTTCAGAACTTTGAAAATGTGATTGATTTGAGGTGTGATTCTGAATCTCACTCACCTCACCGTTATTTCCAATAGGAGCTGAACACAGACACAGACTACATAATTCCTAGAAATCTTAAAAGAGAAAAAGAGATGAACTCTAGAAATTAGCGGATTAAAAACAATAGGGCTATGACAAATAATGTCATGAGCTGTTGAAGTTATCTAAGGTAGCTTGAGGTGCACCTGGGTGGCTCAGTCCGTTAAACGTCTGACTCTTGGTTTCAGCTTAGGTCATGATCTCACGGTTTGTAGGTTCAAGCCCTGCATCAGGCTTTGTGCTGATGGTATGGAACCAGCTTGGGATTCTGTCTCCCTCTTTCTCTACCCCTCCACTGCTCACTCTCTCTCTCTCTCTCACTCTCACTCTTTCTGTCAAAAAAATTAACATAAAATTTAAAAAAAGGCAGCTCAAGCTTACTACAATGAAACAGGCATAATGGTGGTCAATTTTAGTATCAGATATAGAAAATTCTCCTCATTTAATAAAGAATGCCTTTTAAAAGTTCAAGTGTGTAAAATTAAGTAATGTCTAATACATAGCAAACATTCAAAAATTAAAGTGAATATTACCATTTTTAAACTTACTAAAAAAAGAATATAGATTCTATTTCAATTCACTGAACAAATGGACTAAAACTTCCAATACTATTATGAGCAAATTCATTTGAAGAATGCTAAGAACTCTGCTTTTATAAAAATTAGCATAGTAGCAGTACCTTCCTCACATGGTTAGATTTTTGAACAATATGCATTTCTATATATTTAATGCTATTATATTCATTATAGATGATCCCCTTTAATCCTAGAACCTCCATACTATGATCTATAAGAGACTTATCCCCATTTCTCCCTGTTTTGTAGTCTCATAAAATTAGTTTTGCATATTTTACTCTTTCCATCTATTTTTTCTGAGCCAGGACAAGCAACCCATTTTGGATAGAGAAAGGGAGACAGAAGTGATAAGTTTCCTTCTAAAGCCACTGACTATTCTTCAGGGTGCAGGAAATAGCTTGAGCTAATCCATTCATAGGAGGGCTTTTATTTTTTTTTAAACCTCCCTGGTCATAGTTTTTTTTTTTTTTCTTTTACATTTTCTTTAAAAAGGTGTGTATTATCCTTTCTCAAGCTGATTACACATTACAGAGTATTACAGAGTATTATAGAGTATACACAATATAGAGTATTACACATACATACTCTAAACAGATGATTCAATGTTATTTAAGTTCCTGAGAAGGTTTATAATATGTGACTCAATATGTACCTAATGAGTTCCCATGAGCTACTACATGCTATACATGGTTATGAGCATATAAAAATTAGCACACTGGACATGACCACGGAGACAGCAATACAGAGAAGTGTGTTGATGACAGGCTGTCAGTAGCCTGAGGTCAAGGTTTCAATCTTGTGCACTATTATATTTTCATGGCCACAATCTTGTGCACTATTATATTTTCATGGCCATGGAATGCTTAGCACATTTTAAGTGTTCAATTAATATTATGAAAGATTAAGGGTGTTGATGAATACAGTTGCAAAAATCCACAACAAGATACTTGCAAATCAAATCCAACAGCAGAGAAAAAGAATTATCCACCATGATCAAGTGGGATTCATGCAAGGGTTATAGGGCTGGTTCAATATTCACAAACCAATGTCACATTAACAAAAGAAAAGATAAAAACCATATGATCCTGTCGATAGATGCAGAAAAAGCATTTGACAAAATAAAGCATCCCTTCTTAACAAAGACCCTCGAGAAAGCTGGGTTAGAAGGAACTTACTTGAACATCATAAAAGCCATCTATGGGAAGCCCTCAGCTAACATCTTCCTCAACAGAGAAAAATTGAGAAATTTCCCCCTGAGATCAGGAACACGACAGGGATGTCACTCTCACCACTGTTGGTTAACATAGTGCTAGAAGTCCTAGCATCAAAATCAGACAACAAAAGGAAACAAAAGGCATCAGAATGGTAAAGAAGAAGTCAAACTTTCACTTTTCACAGATGACAGGATACTCTACATANTATCTGTATGGTGAAAACTGTAGAAAACTAATGAAGGAACTTGAAGAAGACACAAAGAAATGGAAAAACATTCCATGCTTCTAGGTCAGAAGAATAAATATTGTTAAAATGTCATTACTACCCAAAGCAATCTACACATTCAGTGCAACCCTAATCAAAATTACACCAGCATTCTTCTCAAAACGAGAACAAACAATCCTAAAATTTGTATGGAACCACAAAAGATCTCGAATAGCCAAAGTAATATTGAAGAAGAAAACCAAAATGGGAGGCATCACCATCCCAGACTTTAGCCTCTACTACAAAGCTGTAATCATCAAGACAGTATGTTATTGGCCCAAAAACAGACACATAGACCAATGGAATGGAATAGGGAATCAGAATTGGACCCACAAATGTATGGCCAACTAATCTTTGACAAAGCAGGAAAGAGTATCCAAAGGAAAATGACAGCCTCTTTTAACAGATGGTGCTGGGAGAACTGGACAACAACATGCAGAAGAATGAAACTAGATCATTTTCTCACAGCATACATAAAAATAAACTCAAAATGGATAAAGGACCTGAATGTGAGACACGAAACCATCAAAACCTTAGAAGAGAAAGATGGAAGAAACCTCCTTGACCTCAACTGCAACAATTTCTTACTTGACACATCCCCAAAGGCAAGGGAATCAAGAGCAAAAATGAACTCTTGGGACCTCATCAAGATAAAAATCTTCTGCAAGGCAAAGGAAACAATCCATAAAACTAATAGGCAACTGATGGAATGGGAAAAGATAGTTGCAAATGACATATCAGATAAAGGGCTAGTATTCAAAATCAATAAAGAACTCCCCAAACTCCACTCTCTAAAAGCAAATAATCTAGTGAAGAAATGGGGAGAAGACATGAACAGACACTTCTCCAAAGAGGACATCCAGATGACCAACAGACACATGAAACGATGCTCAGCATCCCTCCTCATCAGGGAAATACAAATCAAAACCACACTGAGATACCACCTCACGCCAGTCAGAGTGGCTAAAATGAGCAAATCAGAGAACCCTAGATGCTGGTGAGGATGTGGAGAAATGGGCACTCTCCTACAATGTTGGTAGGAGTGTAAACTGGTACAACCCCTCTGGAAAATAGTATGGAGGTTCCTTCAAAAAATTAACACTAGGACTCCCCTATGACCCAGCAGTAGCACTGCTAGGAATTTACCCAAGGGATACAGGCGTGCTGACGCATAGTGGGACATGTACCCCAATGTTCACAGCAGCACTCTCCACAATAGCTAAAACATGGAAAGAGCCTAAGTGTCCATCAACGGATGAATGGGTCAAGAAGATGTGGTATATCTATACAATAGAATACTACATGGCAATGAAAAAGAATGAAATCTGCCCATGTGTAGCATCATGGTTGGAACTAGAGGGTGTTATGCTGAGCAAAATAAGTCAGGCAGAGAAGGACAGATACCATATGTTTGCACATATAGGTGGACTAGGAGGAAGCTAACGGAGCACCATGAGGGTGAAGAAGGGGAAAAATAGTTGGGGAGAGGGAGGGAGGCAAACCATGAGAGACTCCTGAATGCTGAGAACAAACTGAGGGCTGATGGGGTGGGGTGGGGGAGGGAGGTGATGGGCATGGAGGAAGGCACTTGTGGCGATGAGCAATGAGTGTTATATGGAAACCAACTTGACGCTAAACTATTAAAAAAAAAAAGATTAAGGGTGAACATAAGGTGCTGTGAGATTTAGCTCAACCTGGAGATTTGGTGAAGATTCAATCTGCATACTTATTTGCTCTCTGGCCATCATGCCATTGTTGTTAACTATAGCAATGATGCTATTCTGAAAGCAGCGAGGCATGTCAGTGCTATTCAGTTTTTGAACTCAGAGTCCTTATAAGAAAGATTATTCTTAAGTAGGTGATGTTACTTTCAAGGGAAACTATTCCCATACTTGTGCCTGTAGTTATTCAATTTAAAGTTCAGTGACCTAAAGCAAAAGAAATTATTGGCAGGGGACAGAAACATCAAAAAGATCATCTAGTACAAAGAATCTTATACTAATAATAGAATTGTGGTTCTAATTTTAAAACATAATCAAATATCCTGGGACACCTGGGTAGTTCAGTTGGTTGAGTGGCCCACTTGATTTCAGCTGAGGTCATGATCTTGCAGTTCATGAGATTGAGCCCCCTATCAGGCTCTGTACTGACAGCACAGAACCTTCTTGGGATTCTCTCCCTCTCTCTGCCCATCCCCTGCTCTTGTATGCTTGCACTTGCTTTCTCAAAATAAATAAATAAACTTAAAAAAATAATGAAGTATCCCACTTTAAAATATCTTTCTCTTTTGTTAGTGCCAGAAGAGTAGACAAGTATTGGCACAAGAATTTGTATCACATATATACATATGAAGATCATGAGTTTTGTTTGTAATTTCCTAGAAGATTGAAACTTTCAATTAGTGCCTTCCAAAGCAAAGGAGTCTTCCAAAGCAAGAGTACTTGAGCAGCAGTTCTATCACTGTCATTCATTAACTTCGAGTTTTTAACCAACTCAATATTTTAAACTTTTTACCTAAAATAAATTGCTGTATATTTTATTTTGTTTTTCAAAAAATATGATATGCAAAGTAACAGCCCCATACATTTTAATATAGTTTGCAATCTCCTTGTGAACAAATAGTTACACTTTACTGCCACTTAAATGAAGAATAACCATTCATCTGTAACATACAGATACAGAAGGCTTTGGATTTTCATTTTAAAGTGCTTAATTACCTGCATAAAGAGAGAAATAAAATAGTCTTGGCCAAGTTCATGAGGC
>NW_027531033.1:382759-390639 GCF_008692635.1 Crocuta crocuta
GGTTTGAAATTACTTTTCTTTTTATAAATGAGCAACAAAGACTCCTCAATGTTGCAAGCTGTTGTGTGGCCATAAGCCAACCATAGAAGAAAATGTTAAAAAGAACAAGGGGATCAGGAATTAAATTTAAATACATGAGGCAAGAACTAAACTCAGAAGTTGAGAGATGTAGGTGGTATTTCCAGACACAGGACAGTCTAAAATATTTGTAAGAAGAGTCTAGTCAGCAATAAAGTTAAATCTTTATGTTAAGTATCCCAATGTGGGAAGTTACATAATACAAGGTTATTTTTGAGGATTTTCTGCTTCCAATCATTCACAAACTTATGTTTCCAATATTCCTATTTATGAAAGTACTCAACATCAGTAAGAGACCACATAAAACTGTATTAATTCATGAACCAAATGCCTTTGAATGAGAAAACATTTTTCATGAAAACCTAATTGTCATTTTCAAGTAATTCCAGTTCAGTACTGTAACTTCCAAGTTTGCTAGGGAAGTAAGTATACCACAGAAGAAAAGGGTAATAGATTTAACCTTGAAACAAGGTGGCTGTCATATAGTTGTTGAAGGAATTTACTTATTATCAGATAAAGTATTTATAGTATTTATTCCCTCTAGAGATATAAAATGGTGAATCAATATGCAGTTCAAGATATTTATTTGAACCTAAAGGAGGAAGATATGGCTCTAACTTTTGAAAACCAAAAGAGAAAAAAAATCAGCTCTAATGTAGTTTATCTTTAGATGCCAGATTTAACATTAAACAATTCAAAAGCTAAATGCTATTTCTCAAATTCTTCTTTCATATATTTTTACACTTTATATGAACTTACTGTATATAAAATAGGGATTTGAAAATATTTATTTAGAAGGAAATGCTTAATGTTATATAGATAGCTACTATTATAATTTATTTAAATACATAATCTACTGATCAATTCATCTAACCATCCATCCAGGCATCCATTTTATCCTTCCCAAACCTTTCAGTCTATTGATATTAGCCATCCTCTGATTGCTCTTGAATACACATGGGTGTCCTCAGCAAATACTTGCACACATGCAAAGAGGAACAAAACAACAACCTCTGACCAAAAAAGCTTATGTTTATCATTTTCTTTAAGCAACTAGTTATATAAGGAGGTTCTTTGTTTTGTTTTGGGTCTGCTCAGGTCTCATAAGGCTTACCTTGCATATCCAGTGGGGCTTCAAATGAAATTCTTCTTTGAGAAACGGCAGTTTTTTCTCATATAGTTGTTCCCTTGCCTACTCTACCTGGTTTGAAACATTGTCAACTAAAATTTATGCTGCTAATATAAAAACAGCCTATACAAATTCATCCAGACAGTCTGAATAGAGGAGTAAGTTCTGAACTTACTACACAGTAAATGCAGAGAGAGAAAGAGAGAGAGAGAATGAACGAGAAAGAGAGAGAGAGAAATTATCAAAATGCTTAAAGAAATAAAGGATATTGTCATCTTCTCCACAAACTTATCATGTTGATTTTCTGCTTCGGGGAATTTCTTGATGTCACGTTGCAGATGAACAATGTGTTGTTCCATTGCTGCAAGGTTGCTCTTGAGAATTTGAGCTGAAACTAAAGAACAATATGCAAAGTGTTTAGAGTTATTTTACCAAATATTCCATAAAAAAACTAAACGTAAACAATATCAGTTAAAATGTTTTTAATGAGCAGAATAGTTCCATGAAGTTAACTCACATCTTTCAGAATTGCTGCTCATAAAAATTCTACTCTCTATGAAATAAGTGGAAATGTGTAATATAATATACCGAATCATCATGTTTAATATGAGAATGTCACCATTTTATTCAGCCATTAGTTTAGATGAAGCCATTTCTATTTAAATTTATTGATGGAATTCCTAATATTTCATTCTTTAAAACCCAATTTGAAGATTAAAGAGAAACTAAGGTTCAATGAGATCTTGCTATATTGATGCATGTTCTTGGCTATATAAATGATTTAAAGTTAAGTCTTATAAAAGGTTCAAATATTTTGTTTTGTTGAGATATCCTGATTTTTATAAACCAACATGTATGGTAAAAGTCCTGTCTTTAGTACTTTTCATACACATAGAGATGTGAAAAATTACTGTTGATACATTCAGAGGATTTAGAGCAAATCCCAGAGAATACATATGCACATACATACCCACAAAGCTTCAGTGTGCCCTCAAACACCATCATTAATTGCTTTAATTACCCCAAACATTATCTGTACTTTTATTTTTCTCTCCTCGTTGACAACCAATAGTTTTAAGTATTGTATTCTCACTGCTACTAAATACACACACATTTTCCAGATCTTTTATGATGCTCTCTCTGTGCAGAGTTATTTTTTTAATGGAAACTATTTTATAGATACTCTATTACTGCATGACTGCCAATTATATATGGAGACACTTTTATCAATAACAATGGCATTTGACAGCGTTCTAGCTGAAAAGACAAGGTTTAGTATTAGAATTTAATAGGTTATCCTATGACATTGGTTTCCAAATCCTGGCCTCTGAAACACTGTTCTTTTCATAAAAGATTATGAAACAGAAATAGAGTAATATTACAATTCTCTTTTTAAAGGAAATTTTGGTTTCATTCAGAGGTTTATCCAAATTGCACTGAAAAATTCAAGAGGCTGACAAAAATCAACCTCTTGGAAAATTCCAGCCAAACTCTTCTGATACAAATTCATCACACTGATACTCACACCTTTATAAGTCAACAAGGAGAAACTTCCTTAAATCTACATGGAAGTTCATGAAACTGAAAATCAAACACCAACACTAAAGACAGTTTTTTTTCCTATTAATCTGTCAGTTGAAATAACTCTTTCCAATTAAGTTCCATTTGTTTTGCTCTGACAAGCTTGGAAATTATTCTTTATCAGAGAGGTCTGAGTTTTGTCTTGCCAAAAATTTGCTAATGTCTTGACAATCATTGTTTGCTTTATTTAAAGGATGAGATTGCGATGGAAAAAATTATTTTTTCTTACTTTAAAACTGAGTTTTTTCACTTGTGTTTTTCCATTAGAGTCTCAATAATTATTCACAAAGTTTTGTTCTTCCCCATGTGCTTGATTGAAAAAAATGAAGGTATGAAATTCACAAGTTGTTGATGTCTTTTGGTTACATAAAAGAAATAAACTCATAGTAACTTTCTGCAATAAACAAAATGTGCCCAAAGGCCAGATTTAGGTCACAATATTAATCCTCCTACTACAAGCAATAGTAATTCCAGTAGTGAAAATGGGGTGATGATGAGGATTCATCTTTTGATTGTTCAATATAGAAATAGCCTAATCAAATGCTATATACACAAAAGTATCTCAAATAACAAGAGACAGTATTTTAATCAAGTTGAATTCTGAATAAAGTATTATTTGCCAGACATCTGTCCTCTTCAATTTTACATGTCTAATACTAAATTCTCTGAAATCCCTCCAGAGCTCTAGCCCAAATTCTTTACCATTTAGAGGCACTTTGGTTTGTTCAAGTGATTTTCCACATATCACCTTCTACTTTGAGAAGTATGTTTGTGTACATAAGCACATAAGCACAGAGCCTCCATTATAAAACCTCAAGCTACATAATGGTAAGATCTTTATCTAATACTTTGCTTTTCTCTCTGTATTTCTCATATATAATACTAAATAAATGTTGAAATGAATATACATATTTCAAAAAGTTTTGGTTCAGACTTAAAATTATGCCTACCATTTTCTAAACTTTTTAAAAGTTTATTTATTCTGAGAGAGAGACAGAGACAGAGAGACAGAGAGACAGAGACAGAGACAGAGAGACAGAGAGGGAGAGAGAATCCCAAGCATGCTCCACATGGTCAGCACAGAGCCTGATGTGGGGCTCCAACTCACAAACCATGAGATCATGACATGAGCCAAAATCACGAGTCATATGCTTAACGAACTGAGCCACCCAGGTGCCCCTATTGCTTTTTTAATTTATTTTTTAAAAGTTTTTATTTAAATTCCAATTAGTTAATATACAGTGTAATTTTATTTTCAGGTGTACAATATAGTCATCAACACTTCTATAAAACTTCTTGGCGCTCCTCACAACGAGTCCCTATCCTTATGCTACGTGAAATAAATCAGAGAAAGATAGCATATGATTTCACTCATATGTGGAATTTATGCTCACTTCTGCAAATGAATGTGCATATAGAGGTTAGATACAATCATATCAATTATTATGTGAGTATGGGAAAGAAGCAGGGAGTTTAAGTTTGTCTAACAATAGGTAGAGGTGGCAGGGTTGCAGGAGATGCTTAGATGAATGGGAAAGCAAGGAACTGGGGTAAGGAAGGGAAGGAAGGGACACCTTCATTAGGTTCCCCTAATGGCAATATTATGCCTGAACAGAAGAGAATAAAATACTGGAGGTGTGATAATCCAAGGATTCTACCTCACATGCAATTTCATCTCTGCATTAAATGAACAATACAATTCTTTAAATGCATATCCTTAAACAATGGAATTATGGTATCTTAGGGTTAGAAGTCATATTAAAATGGATTTTGGACCAGCCTCTCAAATTTTAAAAACACAAGTTCTGCAATGTCACAGTCTACATTCCTAGAAAACAGAACCAAGACAAAGCCTGCATGTTACATCCTTATTAAGGGGTGAAGGTGGGGTATAACTGGAGGGAAATGGGCATGAAGAAAAAGGGAAGAAAGTGAATACAAGAGAGTAAATTACTGAACTGGCCATAGCTTTACAAAAATTACAGGTGGTTGCTTTGGCTCCATGCTTGGAAGGGCCCTAAACATTGTTTAATGCTTTGTTTTCACTGTTTACAAATTCTTACTTTAAATAGAGCCCTGCATTTTCACTTTTTGCTGGACCCTACTAATCATGTAACCAGTCCTGGTCTTCAGATGTGACAAATGAAAGAACTGTAATTCGGAAGAATTGGTTACAGGGGGTGAGCAATTCACCTATTGATGCCTCCTCATTTTCTATTCTCTCATTGGTAAATTTCCGTTTCAAGGTGTTAACTTCCCATTTTGGCTAGGGAACAAGACGAGTGGCCCAGGCTTGGAGGTGGGGAAGTGGTGGTGGCATAGAAAGGGTGCTTAGTGGATCTACAGTGGTGTATAAACCAGACGCAGAACAGATGATTCACTATATCCTAAGTGGTTTATTTCCTTTTTGGGAGTTGATATAATTAGAAAAATTTTTGTTGGGGCACCTGGTGGCTTAGTCGATTAAGCGTCCAACTTCGGCTCCAGTCATGATCTCACGGTTCGTGGGTTCGAGCCCCACATCGGGCTCTGTGCTGACTGCCAGCTCAGAGCCTTGGAGCCTGCTTCAGATTCTGTGTCTCCCTTTCTCTCTGACCCTCCCCTCCCCCCGCTCACGCTGTCTCTCTCTCTCTCTCTCTTTCTCTCTCTCAGAAATAAGTAAAAACATTAAATTTAAAAAAAATAAAAAAAAAGAAAAAATTTTGTTAACTTATCATCAAAATCAGCCTACCTGAACTCGTACCAATTTATCAATTTAGTCCTCGTGTTGCTTTACGGCCACACTGATCAAGTCCACTCCCTATTTTACATGAAAGGTGTCACTTGCATCTTCTTAATCTGCCCAGGCTATAAACGCTCAGTTCCTACAACTTGTCTTCCTAAGGCATAAGGGTTAGTTATTTCTTGAGTTCTTAAGTAATAACTAACATTTAGTGAGTTCTTACTATGTGTTAGACATTATTGTAACTAGTTTTATGTATTAACATCTAATCTGTACAAAAACTTTATGATGAATTTACTATGCTCAAGCAGGGCTGTGATAAGAGCCAAATGACATCTTTCCAGAAAACTGGAAATGTAAAGCAATGTCTCTAGGACCTAAAAGGCCAGAAAGATGAAATTAAATCTGTGCCCAGTGGCACACAGACACTTATATTAGGAGACTGGCATGGTCTTAGGAGCCATATCCACTGTCATACCAAATACTAGTTGGTTACCTTGAGCCAGTCTCTTACTCTGTGTGGGTCTTCATTTCCTGATTTGCAAAATGAAGATGTTAATACTTCCTTAAAGGGTAGTCATTCAAGTTAAGTGATTTGCTAAATACAAAGTTTCTATCATTATACCTGGTACCTATAGGTAATCTATGAATATTCATCTCATAATCCATTCTTCTTCCCTCTTTTCCTTACATTCCAACAGACAAATTCCTATTATATATGTGCTCCCAATCATTAAACAACAGTTTAGATGTAATCTGAATAACAACAACAACAACAAAAAAGCAGTTATTTCCTAGGTGCTACCCCACTATGGTCGGATTTAAGATAATATTAGTCTCCTTTCCAATCAAAAGAACTAAACGCAGACTGTTCCTGGTTTGTAGGTTTTACAGAGCACACTGAATTTTGGGTCTGGGAATTAGTGACAATTCTCCTAATGAACAGCCAATTTGTTGGCGATATTAATAAGTGCCAAATTTAAAGAACACTTCTGGGAATTAGTAGTCTGTATTCCACTGGAGACAATTACAAGTTAGTTATTTTGGCTTTCTAGACCTGTATAAAAGATAATAGTTTTTGTTTTTGTTTTTGTTTTAGTGTTAGAAAGGAATTAACATGTGTTTACCTGCCTGATTATTTGCCTTAAGTACATTTGCTTCAGTCTGAAGAGTTAGGAGGAATCAATGTTGATTATTTAACTATTTAATTACAAGTACCAAAGTAGCCTCCATTACTTCTAATATTTCTTAGAGAGCAAGAGAGTAAGAGAATGTGTGTATGGGGTGGGGGGAAAGGGGGAAAGAGAAAGATTGAAATATTTTTACTGGAGGTGGGGAGAAGATGTAGCGTTCCTAGAGTCCCAAGAACATTAAACAACCAGAGTGGGTTAGAAATGCTCATCCCCTGCATAGTCTCAGCCTCAGGGTATATTTTTGTGCCTGTCATTATTTAGTTCACTAATATAAATTAGGGAGTCTTTAATGACAGTACAAACATTTTCACTCTGAGTAAACTCCCACTATGGGCATTTTCAATGACTGATTAGTCAGTCTGGTGGCACATTAATTTTTTTCTCTCATTTCATTTTTTACATCTGCTACTGAATTACTGAATCTGAATTATAACACTAAAAATTAAATTATAGCTATCAATTTCTTTACTAAAGCTTTCTTCCTTGTAATCCATAAATAATCTTTTAAGTTCAGTATACTCTCTTGAGTTATATGTAGGGAGAAACTTTCCCCACAAATCTTATTTATCTACTTACTTCAGTTGAAAAATATACATAAATTTTTTTCCTGGCTTCAAGCCAGGAAAAAATATGAGAGTGTCCTGATCTTCACTGAAAACATTTAAATGACAGACCTACTCTAACTCAAATTTTAAGAAAAGTAAAGTTCAAAGTAAATATTTTAAGTGAGATTTTAAATGGAAAGACTCTTCAATTACATATCAGAGAAATGATACACATTTAAGGTAAAAAAAAAATCACAGTACTCTAGTGACATTCTCTAGAGCACATGTAGAATGTACAATTTTATGTAAATATAAAAGCTTTGCCAGGAACTTGAGGATTTTTTTCTCTGAATTAAATATTTCTATTAATTTTACCCATTGACAAAGTAATCGAGCACTTACATCTTTGCTCTGAGAAAGGCCAAGTAAAAATTTACTCTTGCAAGTCGATGTTTGAATAGGCCTCAACATGATTATAAGCATCATAATTTCTTTAACTGAATATATTTAGTTGAAAAATTACTATCAGCTGAGCATCACAACATTAAAGTGACTCATCCAGAAAGCATACTTATAAAAGGACATTACAAGCAGCCTGAACAATAGGCACAGTTGCATTCTTTCTCAAGTGC
>NW_027531033.1:390722-393101 GCF_008692635.1 Crocuta crocuta
TAATAGTTTCACTTTATATGAAAATGATATTTACAAGGATATTTACATGGAAATGAAGCAAGTGTGTTTATATAATAACAACAGCAAAAGCTCATTACTGTGGGCTTCTTAGGCTTTTAAAGAATATAAGTAGTAACTTACACCCCAATAAAAAAGGACACCTGTGGGGATGAGCACTGGGTGTTATATGGAAACCAACTTGACAATAAACTATTTAAAAAAAATCATTAGAAAATGACTAATTCTGAGGACAAAAAAAATAATTGTTAAAAAGTCACTTAACAGGAAACACAATTTAACTAGAATCCTTATTAAATAAAATTTAAAAATGTATGTCTCCAATATGTTTTCACAAGGGCCATCACTTGCCCCTCTAACATACGCCCTTGGGGATAAGGTGTAGTTTTTCTAAACTGGATTCATAACATAGCCTGAATGGATGCTGGGAACAGCAGGACTTCCATAAGAAGACATGAAAACTGGTTTATAAACATAATCTAAATGTTTAACTCTATAAATCCCACTAAGCATATTTCAGTGTCTGGGTTCATATATTTATATAAGTTCTCAGCTCGATACAGTTTTTTAAATTAAAAAATGGAGCTGAACTAAAGTAAATAAATAGATGAAAATCCCTTTACTACCTTACTACTAACAATGGAAGGTATGCCTAAAGGGTTAACTGGGGTAAAGGAGTTTGAAGCCCTCTGACTATGATGTGCAGTAAAAAAATCCTGTAGCCTGACCACCAAACCACCAACAATAGATAGTCAAGCCACCGTGAAGAATCACAGTTTTTCACCTGCTGTCTTTCTGCAACTGCTATTCTGCCTGCAGCAAATAGTCTGTGTGAATTTTTAAATCAAAGGCTAGAAAACAAACTGAAATCTCCTACTCTTGGTGACAGTCTTAGCTTAAGGCCAGGATTGGGAAATACATATGCAAGCTGAAGCTTCTACTAAGCCATGCTGTATATAGTCTTGTTGGAATAGCTTGTTCTCATCAGAAAGGATATTTTTTTTAAACTTTTTAATGTTAATTTATTCTTGAGAGAGCACAGAACATGAGCAGGGGAGGGGCAGGCAGAGAAGGAGA
Source organism: Crocuta crocuta (assembly GCF_008692635.1). NCBI lineage: Eukaryota > Metazoa > Chordata > Mammalia > Carnivora > Hyaenidae > Crocuta > Crocuta crocuta. The sequence goes on from NW_027531033.1 coordinate 391,818, forward strand.
CACCGAGTCTGAAGCAGGCTCGAGGGTCCAAGCTGTCAGCATAGAGCCCGATGCGGGGCTTGAACTCACAAACTGTGAGATCATGACCTGAGCTGAAGTCAGGCACTCAACGGACTGAGCCACCCAGGTGCCCCAGAAAGAATATTTTTTAAAGCTCATCTGTTTTCCTTGCAATAAAAGACCCTTCACTCACCCATGCCTTAAACTGGAATTTTAATGGGTCAAGTCAAGTCTTGATGAGTTGAGTTTGGGCTATACTGAATTGTCCTCCCTTGGGGATTTTATGTAAATGGCTACAACTGTAGCATTTTCTGTAGCAAACAGAAAAGCTTGCCAGAATCTTCAAATGCTGATAAATCTTTTATGACAATCCTATACTAACGTGTTTGCTCGTCAAATCTATGTAATACATTATTTTTTCGCCTTGGAATTAGAACACTGCTGGTAAAAGAAAACCATGTGACAAGAGGTTACTTAATACTACAATAGGTCTTAAAAATAAATCAGTAAAAATATGGAAAAATAGAAATATTTTCCATAGGAAAATGTAGCCATGTTGCCTAATACAAGAAAGGACAAAATCTTAATTTAAGAAATCTGAAATCACAAGCTTATAAAATTTGGAATTTTGAGTACAGGCTTATATGTGTGTTTAGTTTTGAGCTATAACAATAAATATTATTGAAAAAATCATGGAAGGCTTGGGTGGCTCAGATGGTTAAGCGTCCAACTTTAGCTCAGGTCATGATCTCACAGTTAGTGGGTTTGAACCCCACGTTGGGATCTGTGCTGACAGCTCAGAGCCTGCAGCCTGCTTTGGATTCTATATCTCCCTCTCTCTCTGGCACTCCCCCACTAGCATTCTGTGTCTCAAAAGTAAATAAACATTTTTTTTTAAATTAAAAAAAGAAAAAATCACAAAGAAAAAACTTGTAGAAAACAACTATATTCAATATCACCAAAGTTCTGATAAATTGGATGTGAGAAATGGGCACCAAGACAACTACCTGCTTATTGAATGAGTATTCACAATTGCATTCATCTGAAAAATCACTTAATGGCAACTGTAGTAACATGCCCTTACTCCTGGTATACTATATTCTTAATAGGGTATGAAAAGATTATATGGGTTGACAAACCATTTGAATACTTTCTTCCACATGCTATTTGAAAAGAGTTAAAGTGTCGTCAAAAACATATAATGTTATATTAAAAGAATGTTAGCTTTCTTGAGTACTTTTTGTGATTGTGGACACATTTTCCATGATCTATATTCTTGAATTC
>NW_027531033.1:393185-393518 GCF_008692635.1 Crocuta crocuta
ATCTATATTCCTGAATTCGTCAGGGAAATTAAAGAGACTATATAATATGGCATAGATATTCTTATAATTCACTGGTTTTCCAAGAACAAGTCTAATGCGTCAAAGCACAAGTATGTACAGATACAAAACCATGAACTTTCAGTCAAACTGAATGCAGGTTGTCATGAAATCAATGTCATTGCTGAGGTCATAATGCTGGAGTCATTAGAATCCATTTCACATTAGTGCTGTCTGGATTAGTAGATTTTCTATTAGGGTTACCAATTGGATAAAAGATGTTTGGAAGAATATAGTAAGTTTATGGTTAAATTTTTCTTATTCATTTACTGACTG
>NW_027531033.1:393572-396322 GCF_008692635.1 Crocuta crocuta
TATGCCCAGAGCTAAGAGTTTGGCAATATAAACAAAAACAATTAGAGGATATAATTGTAATAATTTTATACATTCACACCACTAAAATCAGTCCACCAATAGAGCAGAGTTTTATTTAGGTTTTATCAACTCATAAATCTATTATGCCTTAAGTAGTTTTGGCCACTCACCAAAATATGGATCAAAGGAGGACATGGGGTACAAGAGGTAGGCTAGGTCTTCTAGAGTTGTGAGAAAGCACTGAAAGGCTGAGCAGGGGATGTTAATGACATTTACATTTAAAAAATAATTCTGGGGGTGCCTGGGTGGCTTAGTTAAATGTCTGACTTTGGTTCAGGACATGATCTCGTGGCTCCTGAATTTGAACCCCACATCGGACTCTGTTCTGACAGCTTAGAGCCGGGAGCCTGCTTCAGATTCTGTGTCTCCCTCTCTCTCTCTGCTCCTCCCCTGCTCGTGTCTGGCTCTCTTTCTCTGTCAAAAATGAATAAACATTAAAAAATAAAATAAAAAAAATAATTCTGGCTTTGTGGAAAAGGCAGGGAAGGGGTCAATAATGGAAAAGGGGACAAGAATTAGGAACCAATTACTAAGCCTAGACAGGAGATGATGGTGGCTTAGATTAGGGTGACCAAAGATGACTGCAAGTACATATTTTAGAGGTAGTGCAGACTGGCCTTAGGGTTGATGAAATGTGAGAGGTAAGAAGAAGGAATTATTAAGAATGATTTCCAGGTTTTTCGCATGAACAACAGAAATGGAAACATTTGGAGGGGAGATTTGTGGGGAAAGGTCAAGGGTTTAGCATGGGACTTACTTAGTTTCAATTGTATGAACTGTCCAAATTGCGATTACAACTAGGAGGTTGCATATATGGGTCCTGAACTCAGAAGAGGTGTCTAAGCTTAATGCTATAATAGGAAGGTATTTACATACAAAACCTACTTTAGAATAGTTACATTGTTTCATTACATGCTGCAGTATAATTTGGTCTACAGTTAATTTTCTGCCTGTATAAATCTAGGTAATAATTCCTGCATCCTTGACTCATTCCAAGCACAAATATTTCTAGACGTTGGTTAAGGTAATTTTCTTCTGGGCTATGCTTGTAATTTATTCCTATTTTTCCTCTTTACTCTGCTTTTCTGTGAGTTACTCTAAATTTCCATGAATACCATGGATATTTGTATTAAGACGTTTTCCCTCCAAATGTCTTGCTGTTATACTTCTCTTAAAACAAATGTTGCCAATAACAACCACACAGCTAATTGCATTTGGAGGTGAAGTGAGTATACTAAATCAAAGAGCTCCCGGCCTTTAGAGCACATAGCCATGAAAATATCTGCCAGAATTTCCCCAACAGAAGCAAGAGAAATGTGAAAGACTTGATTGTTCTCCTTCATCGTGCACATAATTGGCACATTAATAGTGGTACAAGGGGAAGGGTTAAAGGTGGTTTAATTGATACAGGACAATGTAGGTTTTACTCTTCTTTGGTCCCTCTCTCCTACTGGCTCCACTTGAAGAAGTCCCAGTAAACAGGTCTTCATCCCGGTTGTAGCTCTACAATGTTCTTTTAGAGTATATATACATTTCCAGCTTACACTATTGATTGTTTTTCTATGAATGGCCATTGCAATTAATTGCTGAGTTTTTATTCATGAATTGGTCTTTTAAGGCCAACAACAATCATTACCTGAATACAATCATAGTGAAACAATATAATTACCACTCCTGAGTATGCTGAGTGGATGGGGGTGCTACGCACATCTGCTTTAGTTCCCAAGTCAGTAATTCTATTGCTGCCCTGGGTGTGATAAAGCCCTTAAGTCCTTCTCATACATACACATATATGTACATATATATGAGACATTCATTCATTCATTCATTCATATATATATGCATGTAAACATATATACATACATATATAAACATATATACATTTATATATATAAACATATATACACATATATATGAATGAATCTACTTTTCTGTCAGNTTTAACAATTATTGTCTTTTTGCCCAAGTTATTTTGTCAACTTGTAAATGATTTGGATATCTTCTATGGATCCAGGAATAGATAAGAAAATTCAAGGGGCGCCTGGGTGGCTCAGTCGGTTAAGCGTCCGACTTCAGCTCAGGTCATGATCTCGCGATTTGTGGGTTCGAGCCCCACATTAGGCTCTGTGCTGACAGCCAGCTCAGAGCCTGGAGCCTCCTTCAGATTCTGTGTCTCCCTCTCTCTCTGACCCTCCCCTGCTCATGCTGTCTCTATCTCTCTCCCAAAAATAAATTAAAAAAAAAGAAAATTCAAATAATAAATTTACCCAAATGGTCATTATATTTAACCTGGAACAATTAGAAATGAACATTTATATCTATTTCCCACCAAATTCGAAAGTACTTTCAATACTATTTCAGTATCAAATATGGTTAAATGCTTAAAAATTGCAGAATAATATTAATATTTTTAAGATGTGATCATAAGAAATTCTAACCATGACACATGACTAGATGTCATGCTGGTAATACTGATAAAATATATTTAGCCTTGGACATTACATATGTTCTTCCAGAAGCAGTTTTTCTAGTAGCTCAAACAGGCCAAATACTGTAAACATGCTTTAATATTTGAAAAAAATTTGTATTTAACCAAGATTAACCTTAATTTAGATAATGTAGTGAAACACACCCAGCAGAGTGCCTGGCAGGCACATAGAAGGTGCTGACTAAATGCTGAATCTGAACTG
>NW_027531033.1:396715-396997 GCF_008692635.1 Crocuta crocuta
TCCTACTAAATCTTCCTACTAAAAATGCACATCTAAATTAGTCAATAATGGCATCATAAAATTTGGTTCCATACCATGCCAGATTTATCCTTTATAAACTAAAACCTGAATTTGCTACCACAAGGCTTAAAATATTTTATTTTATTTTTTTTAATTAATTAATTTTTTTTTTTTTATTTCTAGGAGAGAGAGAGACAGCGTGAGCAGGGGAGGGTCAGAGAGAGAGAGGGAGTCACAGGCTGAAACAGGCTCCAGGCTCTGAGCTGGCAGTCAGCATAGAGC
>NW_027531033.1:397988-407562 GCF_008692635.1 Crocuta crocuta
ATTCTGTCATAATTATACAAAATTATAATTATACAAAAGCTCTTATCATAAAACTATATATATATTTTTTAGTTTTTTTAATGTTTATTTATTCCTGAGAGAAAGAGCATGAATGGGGGAGGGGCAGAGAGAAAGGGAAACACAGAGTGCAAAGCAGGCTCCAGGCTCTGAGCTGTCAGCACAGAACTTGACACAGGGCTTGAACTCAAGAACCGGAAGATCATGACCTGAGGCAAAGTTGCATGATGAACTGACCAAGCCACCTAGGTACCCCAAATACTATCAAATTTTGAAACTGGATACATATGAGTTTATTTTGTGATCCTGTCATCTACAGGATCAACACATGTAAAGTACTTCAATATAGTATTTCTTTCTCCCTATCTCTGATTTTCATGTAAGGCCATTATCCCACACTTACTGGTACTGATTTGCCATACTGAATGTGTCTCTTCTTCGGTTCACAGTTCCTGGACTGTCTTTTTTGCTACCTTGGCCTGATGAACCATCATCATCATTATTATTACTATTCTTCTTTCTCTTCTTCTTTTATTTTTATTTTATTTATTTATTTTTTAATGTTTTATTTATTTTTAGGAGAGAGAGAGAGAGACAGCGTGAGCAGGGGAGGCNGAGAAACTTAACAGAGGACCATGGAGGAGGGAAAGGGGAAAAAACAGTTAAGGAGAGGGAGGGAGGCAAACCATAAGAGACTCTTAAATACTGAGAACAAACTGATGGTTGATGAGGGTGGAGGGAGAAGGGAAAAGGGGTGATGGGCATGGAGGAGGGCACTTGTTGGGATGAGCACTAGATGTTATATGGAAACCAACTTGACGATAAACTATAAAAATAATAATAATAATAATAAATTAAAAAGCTAATATTACTACCTTTCACTTTGTTGTTGTTGCCCCACTTCAGCTTTATTCAGATATAATTGACACACACCATTTTGTAAGCTTAAATGATGTGTTGATTTGACACATTTATATATGCAAACTGGTTACCACCATGGCATTAATGAGCACTTCCATCTCATAACATAGTTACCATTTCTTGTTTTTGGTGAGAGCATTTAAGATCTACTCTCTTAGCAACACTCAGGTNACCATTCTACTCTGTTTCTCTAGAATTCCCATTTTTCTTGGGGTTGATTCCTTTATGAAAATTTTCATGATTATCTGTATATGCAGTAACTCCATTCTCAATGATCCTATAGTTTTGACTCTTTTATGATTTTTTCACGGTATTCTAATAGCTTATATGTCTACTCTCAAAAGAAATTTAGTTCCTTAAAAGTAGGGTGAGACTTATAAAAATATCTTTCTTTTCTCTGACTCTAACACTGTATCTGCCATATAGTAAGTGCTTAATAAGTTTTGTTTGAACTGAGACACCATTTCTCTCATTTATCCAATTAGCAAACATGGTTTTAAAAGTTTTGACAACCTTGTACCAGTGATGGCAGAGTTATAGGAACTCTCATACAATGCTAACAGGAAAAAAACAAAAAGCATCACACATTTTCTAGGAAAGAATTAGAAAGAGGCTTACAAACACTCATAACCTTCGAGACAATAATATTAGTTATTATCAGCTCTTTTTAAGAAAAAGCCTGAAAGAGAAGCTAGGATTTGGGCCACAGAAAATCATTTGGTCTTATTTTAATGTAGCGTAAAAATGACAGTCTAGATGATCAGCAATATGAGAAAGATTAAATAAAAACTTTAGTTCAGTGAAATGATAATTATATAAACAATAATGTGAAATTTACAAAAACTTCCTAATTAAAAAAAGTACTGGTGATTTTTTGACATCAGATGAAAAAAATCATCATGTGGAAGTTCATATACCGTATGATCTTAACTGTGTAGTGTGATTTGTTTTAATAACCTCTTTCTAAATGAAAGGAAACTTCTTAACTTTGCATGTTAGTGCCATTCATTCACACGTTTATTCTGCATTTTATAGACTAGAATATTGGGATTTAGGATGATCTAATAGCTAACAAAGAAGAAAATGAATCTTTTTAAGTGTATAGAGAGATTCTATGAAGCAATGCCTACCCAAAAAAAATCACTGGATATGCCTTGGATCTGAATGAGCTACTTCAGAGGCACAAAGATGGTTTTAAATTTGTCTTCTTTCATAGGACCCAAATAAATATCTGAACTATGTTATTCAGAATTCTCAATTTATTCAAGTATGTTCCTAAGAAGTGCCCCCATCTCTGCAAAAGGGGATGCATCAAATACATAAGGGTTACAGACACTTTTGTGTAATTTAATTAGCAACCAGTCTTGAAAGTCATGAAAGAAAAGCTATTGAAAATTTTCGTTCATCTACACAGGTGGGAAAACATTAGGCAAATAAAAGATGAATAAAAAGCCCAAAGACTTTGAAGTATTCTGCCAAAAATATATACAGGTGCATATNCATAATCATTTATAAAATAAAGGAAAGAAAAGTGAAAATGGTCATGAATACAAGTACTATGAAATGATATTTTGCATACATATATATTGTTTGGCTATTCTAGATCAGGTGATGGCAAACAGCTGCCCTTAGGCCAAATCCAGCTCACTGTTTTTGTATATACCTTTAGCTAATAATGATTTTTACACTTATGAGGTGCTGAGAAAAATTAAAAATAATATTGGTAGCACATGAAAGTTGCATGGAATTCAAATCTCAGTGTCCATAACTAAAGTTTTATTGGAACACAGCTATCTATGCATTGCCTATATCTGCTTTTGCACTATCCCTTGTGAATAAGGATTCTACATGGTTTGCAAAGCCTAAAATATTTAGTATCTAGCTCTTTATAGAAAAAGTTTGCTGACCTGGGTTCTATTTTTATTGTTATTGTTGAGATATAATTGACTTATCATTGCATTAGTTTGGGGGCATATAACATAATGATTTGATATATGTATATGTTGTGAAAGATTACGACAATAAATTTAGTCAACACCCAGTAATAGTGATGATTTTTTGTGTTAGATGAGAACTTTTATTATTTACTCTCCTAGCAACTTTCAAATAGACAATATAGTACTGTTAACTATAGTCATCATACTGTACATTACATCTCTAGGACTTATTTATCTTGTAGGTGAAAGTTTGTACCTTTTGATCACCTTCACCCATTTCTTGCACCCTGCCCCTCACCACTCCTGGCAACCACCCCATGCTATAGATTAATAAAAATGCACTCTTGGGAGGGATATCATCAAGAACATCAGCAATTTCCTAATAGTCCAGATCTCTCATGAGGATATGGAGACAGAGAAGTCAAAAGTGATTGCCCATGTATATACAGATAGATCTTTGGATTTCTGGTTCCTCTACTATCACAATGCAACTGTGTCTCTTTATGATGCCTGCTTCTATCCTTCTTGGGTAAAATGCAAACTATGAATTGTACAAGGTGAAGTCGATTATATAAGTTTATTCTGCCAATTATCAATAGAATAATTATTTAATAGGATTAAAAAGATTATTTTTTACACAGTTATCACAATACCACAGACAGAATCAAGTTACTTCTGGCAAAATTTATTTTAAAAATCTTCAAATTAAGTAACTAAAATATAATAGCAATAGATGCTTGTGGAAATTCAAAGCCAGGTCCAGTAAGCAGCCACTATAAAGCAATACAAAACTTAATCTCATGGCCCAATTATCCCTTCTCCAAATAACACAGAGGATCCAAATCAAATTTACCACCATGATACCTTATACCTTCTTTCAGACTTTTTTGAAGAATAATTGAACAAGATGTATCTTAAATAACTCATCTATTTGTAGTTAACATGGGCTTTATAACAACACTGATACATTTCAGCTAGGTTCCAAGTTACACATTCCAGTGTTATACATACACACATACATATACTCATTTTATTCTCATAATCATCCTATAAATTATGTCTTGTTATTATCTCTATTTACCTATGAGAAATATGAGGCAAAGGGAGATTAAATAATTTCCTCAAGGTCATATACCAAGTAAGTGACAGAGCTAGTATTTGAAGTTATATACTCTAGTCTATGCTCTTACCAATATGCTATACTTCCTCTCAGGAATAAGTGAAGGCAAGTTTTAGTTAGGCAGCATTTCCAAGTATATAAAGTATAAGCTAAACCTGGTATGTGAAGTTCTTTTATGTCTTTAACTGAATGCATTGTTTAGTGTCTGCATAACATTGCAACAGAAAAGGACGAGGACCTGAGAAACATGACCTTCTGGGTACATGGAGAATGGGCTCAGGGGCTAACAACAACAACAACAACGAAAACAAAAACAACAACAACACTCCAGTTTGGAACTGCTGTTGTGGGGGGAAAAAAATAGAATTGGAGTTAAATGGAAAGCTATCCCAACGTCATCAGGAACCTAAGGTTGGAAAGCATGGGGTAGTGGATCCTGGGTAGGCTGTGTGATTTTGTCATCTTTGTAGGACTTGGAATTGAAACACAGCAACAGAAATAGCAGACTGTGAATGATAAAAGGCTAATGGAGGGGGGTGTAGGAAAAAGTTATGTGGATTCTACAGTGCAAGATAGTGTGTGCTTGAAACGTATACATTAGGTTACATGACAAATGTAGCCAGAGGGGAATTAATAGGTTGGAAGAAAAGGGAAAGGTTAGGAAGGGCGTTGCTAAAGTCATAATGAGGCCAACAGAATCATTATGAGTCTCATATTGAGGCATGAGAGGCAAGGGGTATGTGAGGATGATTGTGACTATAAAGGTAAGTTCTGAATCTTGGGCTCCTGGAGATAGCCATATTCTATGTAATGACAGCATCTATTATTTGTATGCTTATGAGGGAGTTGAAAAGGAGAGAAAAATTCATGATGATGAAATCAAGGCTAAGGAACTTTGAGACCGAATTGTAGAATGGGACTCATCTTCAATGGTGGAGTCATCAACATTCACCTCTTATTTTCTACGAATAAACATGTTTCTTGTATTTTTTGTATTTTTGTGATTTTCTTTATTGGAGAATATTTTCATTTTGTTTCTGGTTTTGTTGAAGGGTTATGTTTAGAAAGGAGTAGGAGAAGAAGTGTATGATTAGCATAAGGTAAAAATCAGATTTTAGGAGAGCAATGTTTTATTTTCTCTCTGGGGGAATGCAGGTTGACAAAAACTGTTTTTGGTTCATAGAATAATATTCACACAAACATCTTGAATAACTTTGTCTTCCATATTTTTAAAGTAGATAATATAAAAATAATTGGTAATTCTTTCACAATAAGAATGAGGTGTTACTGTAAAAAATGTTTTTCAGTTATTTAAATTATATTGAATTAATAAGTTACACAGATACACTGAGATATTTTTAACTAGGTGCTATAAACTTGGAAGGTTTTTTCTTTCTTTTCTTTTCTTTAAACATTTTTACAGTGTCATAGAGCTACAGTAAATTATTCTTAATTATATACATGCTATTTACCATATGCATTTTTAAATGGCCACAGTTTTCAGATATGAATACATAATAGTAAAAAAAAATAAAACTGTATATCCAGGTGTTAAGAAATGAGTGAAGTATTCTCTGAGTGCAATCTACATATGTTTTATAAAGCATTTAACTCTTCTGGGCCTTGGATGGCATCAATAAGAACTAGGTCAAAAGTAATTTACTCAAAAAGGCTAAAGTAATCAATATGCCTCAAAATGTATTTGAAATATTCCAGTAAATGATCACTTTAGACCTCTGACCTATTGTATGGAATATTCTCTAAATGGAGGGGAGGAGAAAGCTGGTCCTGGAAGCAGAAGACCTGGGTTCCAGTTACTTTCCATATGACTTTGGACAACACATTTAAACAACCCTTTGAGGCTGTTTCCTTACCTGTGTAACAAGAATATTACAATTTGCCTTGCTGATCTCCTACAGTGGTTATAAAGACACAAATGACTAGTCAAAAGTCTTTGTAAACAATGCAACATAAAAAAAAACAGATAATAACTTGAATTGGTTTTTAAAATGTTGCTACAGGGAAATTGTGCTTGGTAGCTTGGTGGGGACAAGGAGGCTGGGCTCCCGGNACAAAACCACTTCCTGACTCTTTAGTTTCTACATATAATGGTAATATTTAGAAAGTAAGGCAAAGTACATGGGATATATTTTTCATAGGAAACTTATTAGGAATGCCTCTATTCTACAGCAAGGATACGGTATTTACTAGAATTCTATCAACTCATAAAAATAATTATGTTAATTTTAGGCCCATAGTATATGACATTTCTTTTTTCCCCCCAGTTTTAATTTAAATTCCAGTTAATTAACATACAGTTTAACATTAGTTTCAGGTATAGAATCTAGTGATTCACCACTTACATATAATAAGTATATGTAATAATATATGTATATAATAATAATAATAAGTGCCCTCCTTAATCCCCATCACCCATTTAACTCATCCCCCTGCCCACCTCCCCTCCAGTAAGCCTCAGTTTGTTCTCTGTAGTTGAGTCTGTTTCTGGTTTGCCTCTCTTCCCCACTCTCCCTGCCCCAGGTTAATCTGTTTTGTTTCTTCAATTGCACATATGAGTGAAATCATAAGGTATTTGTCTTTCTCTGACTGATTTATTTTGCTTATCATAATACATTCTAACTCCATCCATGTCATTGCAAATGGCAAGATTTGCATTCTTCTTTATGGCTCAGTATTATTCCATTGTATGTATGTATATGTATGTGTGTGTGTGGGGGGGTATATATACCACCTCTTCTTTATCCATTCATCAGCTGATGGACATTTGGTCTTTTTCCATAGCTTGGCTATTGTTGATAATGCTGGTATAAACACCGGGTGCATGTCTCTCTTCGAATCAGTATTTTTGTATCATTTTGGTAAATACTTAGTAGTGTAATTACTGGTTCATAGGGTAGTTCTATTTTTAACCTTTTGAGGAACCTCCATAATGTTTTCCAGGGTGGCTGCACCAGTTGGCATTCCCACCAACAGTGTAGAGGGTCTCCAGTTCTCTGCATCCTCACCAACACCTGTGGTTTCCTGAGTTAATTTTTTTAGCCATTCTGACAGGCAAGAGGTGGTATCTAATCATGGATTTGATTTGTATTTCCCTGATGATGAGTGATGTTGAGCATCTTTTCATGCATCTGTCAGCCACAGTGATGTCTTCTTTGGAAGAAAAAAATATCTATTAATGTCTTCTGTCATTTCTTCACTGGATTATTTGCTTTTTGGGTGCTGAGTTTGATAAGTTCTTTAAGAGACTGTCTTTTTTCCATTGGACATTTTTCCTGCTTTTTCAAAGATTAGTTGACCGTATAATTGTGAATCCATTTCTAGGTTTTCTATACTGTTCCATTGACCTATGTATCTATTTTTGTGCCAGAATAATCCTGTCTTCATCACTACACCTTTGTAATATAACTTAAAGTCTGTAATTATGATGTCTCCAACATCAATTTTCTTTTTCAGGCATCTGTTGGCTATTCGGGGTCTTTTGTATTTCCATACAAATTTTAGGATTGTTTGTTCTAGCTCTATGAACAATGCCGCTGGTGTCTGTATAGGGATTGCATCAAATGTGTAGATTGCTTTAGGTAGTATACACATTTTAGCAATATTTGTTCTTCCAATTCATAAGCTTGGAATGTTTTTCCATTTCTTTGTATCCTCTTCACTTTCTTTTATAAGTGTTCTATAGTTTTCAGAATACAGATCTTTTACCTCTTTGATTTGGTTAATTCCTAAGTTATCTTTTGGTTTTTGGTGCAATTGTAAATTGAATTGATTCCTTGATTTCTCTTTGTGCTGCTTCATAATAGGTATGTAGAAATGCAACAGATGTCTGTATATTGATTGTGTATCCTGTGACTTTACTGAATTCGTGTATCACTTCTAGTAACTTTTTGGTAGAACATTTCTAGGTACCTTTACTGTGATATCTGTGAACATTTACTAGCTTTTACACAAAAAGAAATGACTACTTAATACATGGAAAATTTATCTGAGGTCAATACTCTAATGTTGCTTCGACTCCAAATAGAAACCTCTTTCATTCTACAGAGCAATATGACTGAACTTTCATTTGTTGCCTGCTATGCTTCTTCTCACCATCTAGATGGAAACATTCCCAATACCCTCTGATATTTTCTCTATAAACTATTTATCTTAATGCATTGTTTTACATTAAGGCTTTTGTTAATATATATAAGCTGAGGATTCCCAATTCTATATATACAAGCCCCAACCTCTCATTTGAGGAACAGTTTTCTCTTTTCACATATCAACTAAACACATCCAACTGGGTCTTTCATGTCCTTATAAGCAACATATCCAAACCTGAACAACCACTGTCCCCCAGAAACCAAAATCTATTTCTGACTATTCTGATTCCCCAATGGTACCAGTATTCTTTCAGCTGTTGTTGATTAAAACCACAGTTAGCTTTTACTCTGTAACCTTTTTATTAACCACATCCAGCTGGTCGCCAATTCTCATCAATAGTTATTGTTCACAGTGCCTTTTAGCAGCCACCTTTGCCTTTTTGACAGCATCTGCCACTTTTCTGAAGGTCACATCACCTAAACTACTGCAGCTGTTCTCCATGCTTTCAACCAGTCTCACAAACGCCTCTAGGGGCAGGGAGGAATCTTTTTTAGAAGACTGATGTCACCATATAACTCTCTGATTTTATGAGTTAAAATTAAAACCTTCAATTACATTTGAAGTCCCAAAAGCTACTATAGATAATATAATGTAATTAGAAACTAATGAACATGACTACTATTCTGAGCACAAATCAAGAGGTTTCTATAATAGAATACATTAAAGTAATATAAATTAATAGAAGACTACAGTGCTATCCCAGATATTTAAACTCAAATAGTCACAATCTCTATGGTGGACATAAAATGAAATAGCTTTTGTAAGCTTCACACACAAGCCTTACTGACTCTGGGAATTAAAAATGTCCTAGTATCCTTTTGGTAAACACATGGGCTCTACTATACATAAAGAGACAATGGTGAATCCGTGTTATGCTATTTCTTTCCCTCTGTGGTGTAAGTTAAAAGCTACAATTTTAATCAATTCTTTAAATATGCAAATCACATTTCACACAGAGATCTTTCATTGATCTTGAAAAGACCAGCTCTCAGTTACATTTTTAGCATGACATACAGAAAGAAATCTCAATTTTGCCAAGATAATCTTGTTTTAATGCATTTCCACAGTTTTTCTCTTTGCAAATTGTTACTAGTGTCACACTTTAATGAGTAGAAAGGTACAGAGATTCTAATTTTATTTGAGATTTTATTCATTTGGGGGAAATGTTCTATTATTTTTCAGAAATGGAAAAACTGTGTCTTANCCTGACAAAAACAGTATTTTCAAATTATCTACCATAAACAAGAATCCAGCATATGACCACATCATTTTAAGACTCAGGATGTCATACTATTTACAGTAAAAAAAATTTTTTTTTTACAAATAGTTTATTGTCAAGTTAGTTTCCACATAACACTCAGTGCTCATCCCCACAAGTGTCCTCCTCCATGCCCATCCCCCCTCCCCCCAC
>NW_027531033.1:407573-412803 GCF_008692635.1 Crocuta crocuta
TATTAGGTAGGAAAGCTACCATATCCCACCCAAAGATTTGCTCCATGTGCCTGATGAATTTTCTAATATAAATTCAAGGGCAAGATTTAAGAATATTAAGAGTTTAAGGATTTAAGCATTTGAATAGAGATAGCTTGAACTTTTAAAAACTACATCTCACTTTTGTAGCCAGTTTTATTTAAGTATGTCTTATATTCACTAACATGAATGTAACAAATGGGTTTGACTTTCTGTTTATCGCTTCTTATGTGATCTAAAGAATCTCCTTGCTGCCTTTTATTTCCTTTTGTTGTCTGATGGCTGATGCTAGGACTTCCAGCACTATGTTAAACAACAGCGGTGAGAGTGGACATCCCTGTCATGCTCCTGATCTCAGGGGGAAAGCTCTCAGGTTTTCCCCATTGAGGATGATGTTAGCTGAGGGCTTCTCATAGATGGCTTTTATGATGTTTCAGTAAATTCCTTCTATCCTGACTTTCTGAAGGGTCTTTATTAAGAAGGGATGCTGTATCTTGTCAAAGGTTTTTTTGCAACTATTGACAGATTATATGGTTTTTATCTTTTCTTTTGTCAATGTGATGTTTCATATTGATTGATTTGCGAATATTGAACCAGCCCTGTAACCCAGGAATGAATCCCACTTGATCATGATGGATAATTCTTTTTATGTGCTGCTGGATTCGATTTTCAAGTATCTTGTTGAGGATTTTTATATTTGTATTTATCAAGGATATTGGCCTGTAGGTTTCTTTTTTTTTCTGGGTCTCTATCTGGCTTGGGAATCAAAGTGATGCTGGCTTCATAGAATGAGTCTGGAAGGTTTCCTTCGGTTTCTATTTTTTTGGAATAGCTTGAGAAGAATAGGTATTAATTCTGTTTTAAACGTCTGGTAGAATTCCCCAGGGAAGCCATCTGGCCCAGGACTCTTATTTGTTGGGAGATTTTTAATAAGTGATTCGATTTCTTCACTAGTTATGGGTCTGTTCAGATTTTCTATCTCCTCCTGTGTGAATTTTCATAGTGGGTATGTGTTTAGGAATTTGTCCATTTCTTCTAAGTTGTCCAGTTTGTTGGCATATAATTTTTCATAGTATTCCCTGATAATTGCTTGTATTTCTGAGGGGTTGGTTGTAATCAGTCCATTTTCATTCATGCTTTTGTCTATTTGAGTGCTCTCTCTTTTCTTTTTGAGAAGTCTGGCTAGAGGTTTGCCAATTTTGTTTATTTTTTCAAAACACCAACTCTTGTTTTCATTGATCTGTTCAACTGTTTTGTTTTGTTTTTTGGTTTCTATATTTATTCTGCCCTGATTTTTATTATTTTTCTTCTCCTACTGGGTTTGGGGTGCTCTTGTTGCTATCCTTCTAGTTACTTAGGTGCGCTGTTAGGAAGAAGAAAATCAAAATGGGAGGCATCACCATCCCAGATTTTAGCCTCTACTACAAAGCTGTAATCATTAAGAGAGTGTGGTATTGGCACAAAAACAGACACATAGACTAATGGAATAGAATAGAGAACTCAGAATTGGACCCAAAAATGTATGGCCAACTAATCTTTGACAAAGCAGGAAAAAGTATCCAATGGAAAAAANAGAGAAAGAATAAAATCTGGCCATTTGTAACAACATGGATGGAACTAGAGGGTGTTATGCTGAACGAAATAAGTCAGGCAGAGAAAGACAGATACCATATGTTTGCACATTTAGGTGCATTAGGAGGAAGCTAACGGAGGACCATGAGGGAATAGAAGGGGAAAAATAGTTGGGGAGAGGGAGGGAGGCAAACCATGAGAGACTCTTGAATTTGAGAACAACTGAGGGCAGATGGGGGTGGGGGGGAGGGGAATTGGGGTGATGGGCATGGGGGAGGGCACATGTTGGGATGAGCCCTGGGTGTTTCATGGAAACCAACTTGACCAAAATCTATTAAAAAAAACAACAGAATCTCCTTGCTTTGCTCGAGTATTCGCTATCACATGTAACCTTGATTTTGCAAGAGTTGTAATAAACTAAGACCTATTTGAAATAAGTCTTTAAAGACTATCTCTTAGAGTCAAACTGGTTAAATCCCTTGCAATCATTTTATCAGGGAAATTATATTCACATCACCTTCTTGAAGGTAAGGAGTACTTTGTGTACTTCCCACTGAGTGTAGCATAGTGCTTCACACTTGGTAAGAACAAATAAATATTGGGTAAGTGGACAAACATCTTACTATCCAATGGCCTAATCATTAGTAAGCTAAGAATAAACTACACTAAGCCCTCAATAATAATCAGAATCGGGAAATACCCTTATGTTATTCATGTGTCATGTTGACCCACATTGCTTCAATGATTTTTGTAAATTTTATGTGGGGCTTAGCACCATGAATGGATAAGCCATTTTGTTAATGATGATCATATTAGGTGAAGGAATAAATAAATAAATGAATGAATGAATGAATATACATACATTTTAATATTAACATATTTTCTATATTACTATGGCATGCTATACACATTAAATATGACTATAGGAATGAATACACACACATTTCTAGTGGTTAATGTCCTTGAGGGAATTCTGAATATAAATGTAATGAAATAAAAATGTATGCAACTGCCATTTCTTGTAGGCTAATATATCTATGCCAAGGTATGGAAGATGGACATGTTCTAATTGCATTCTAAGAAGCTAAATTCTTTTGACTTCACTGACCACCTGAATACTGATATTTCACACTTTTTTTTAAAAAAAGTATATTTATTATGAGAGACAGAGTATGAGCAGGAGACGGGCAAAGACAGAGGGAGAGAGAGAATCCTAAGCAGGCTTCTTGCTGTTGGTGATCTCAAGAAGTGAGAGATCATGACCTGAGCCCAAATCAAGAGTCAGGCGCTTAACTGATTAAGCCACCCAGGTGTCCCAGACATTGCATGCTTTTAAACATATGTTCATTCTTACCCTTCAGAAACAAGTCTTGTCATGTTTTTAACTTTATTATGTAATTCCTTAACATAGTGTTTATTTTTATAGCCTTACATTTTATCAACTATTCTGAAATTTATATTGAAAAGGATGTTCCATTGGTAACACTTAGAGGCTTCTAAGTCTTCCTGAGCCATTCTTTTTTCCATCATTAAAAGGAGTAAACATTCTGTAGTTGGACCATAATTACACCTTTTAGCTCTTCTTAGTTCCTAGAAAATATATATGCCCTGAAAAATCTAAGTATTTGGGCCTCATATTGCTCCCTAAGTGTTTCTTATCTGTAAATCCTATCTCCTCAATAAAAATGTTAAGTTCCTCTAGAATAGAGCCATCACATCTCTCTTACCAAATGTACTATGCATAGGGCCCATTAAACGTTCTATGTATCTCTGATGTTAGAATTGAGATTGACAATAAAATACTGCTCAGGCCACCTTTATATTCTCCTCTGTAGATGGTCTATATGCTACTGGTAACATGATATTCACAAAGAGAAACAAGACAGACACCTGCAGTTTTTTTATACCTTAACTGGGTAAAATGACAACAGACTATGGGAGTTGAGTTTGTCTTGGGAGGGAAAAAAAAGAATCTTCAAGGTATAAACACACAATGGCTCATTTTTATACTGTAGAAGGAGAGAAAATAATGGAGGTGGACTATGCAGTTAATATTTCTAATGAATATGAGTGAATAGCAATAAAGTTTTTAATATACTCGACATGACTGGGGAGATAATTAGAAATTCAGGCAAGGCCAATTAATATAGTTCAGTTAAAGTTGGTGCTCATAAAACGTGATATACATTTTAAATGTTTTAACTGAAAAGTACAAATAATATTCATTTGACAATCTTTTTGATGTAGAGCTAAGGTATTATGTTTGAGTTAGATTCCTCTGATTGGTTCTTTGTAGAGGTTCACATACATATCCACCACATCTAAACCAGTTTCTAGACTGGTTTCTAGATTTTAGTTTTTAGAACTTAAATACATTCATGAACCAATCTGAATACAAATGGTTTTTACGACTGGCTTCTATCTTTTAAGTCTGCTTGTCCACGCCTAATTAGATAGCATTTCCAAAAGCATCCAACACAGCCTTCATAAAAATGGCATATATTTAAACAAACACACATTTTTTTTTGGTTCATATAACATTAAATTGAAGGACATAATTGCACTAACAAGGACAACTGGCATATATAGGAGATTTGGAATATAAGCCCAATATACTCATGGTAAAACAAGATCTCAAATGTTAAAAACAAATGTGCCATGGTGCACTTGAAGATAGCTTACTAGCTGCAAGCAGTCAGAATATTCTGAGCATCAGTCAACACCTTACATCCAGTAAAGTAGAGCACTGATTTCTCAGACAACTTGGTTACAAGGAGGTAGGCTAAAAGAATTTCTACCATGAAGAGAGAATGACATAGAATCTAATAAGATATGTATCCTATATGAACCCCTTACTGGGAGCATTTTCAATACTTAGAACATTTAAGTATTTTGTATTGGGAATTTTATAAGAATGCTCTCTTTCTAGAAAAAATGAGTCATGTAAGGATTAAGATGCCACTGTTGTTGGAGCTCATCTAATCTTACAAAATCTATTCCTCCGTCAAATATCAGTTGAATTAACTGGGAAGGGAGCGCAGGATATTTCCCTCAAAAGACATTAAGGTGAATAACAATTAACCTAGAAATAATTTATTGCATTCAAGAACACACACCAAAATTCAAGGAAGTAAAAGCAACATCTATGCAAAATATTTCTGGTTTAACAATCTTGCCCTTAAGAATAAAAGAAGAAATGAATTTGTTGTTAGATTTGCACACAATATGAGAGAAGCAGGATCATTAGAGACAGAAAGTGGTTATTGATGGGCCTCATTGTTCTCAGTCCATAAATGAAACCATTTTGCTCCTAATGACCATAATCTCCTCCTTAATCTTGACAGTGCTAAATTACAGTGGATATTTAATGATCTCAATCTTTGCCTTATTTTATTAAAGCACAAAAAGATTAAGCAGATACTAAGTGAACTGACGATAGTTCAAGAAAGGCCATATCATAATTTTACTGAGAGAACTTTGGTGATTAGCAAGACTGGTATTTGTCATTACAGTCTAACTGTATTTTCAGAAACTGACAAATAACTATTAAGATAACACTACATCCCAAATGAATTAAATATTGTAATGTTTTATATTTATTAAGAGTCTAATTTGATTAGGACATAGCTGCTTTTGATTT
>NW_027531033.1:412925-415550 GCF_008692635.1 Crocuta crocuta
TGCTTTTCATAGTACATTATTCTACTTGATATATTTTTAAATGTTTATTTTTGAGAGAGGGAGAAACAGAGCATGATCAGGGGAGGGGCAGAGAGAGAGGGAGAGACAGAGAGGGCTAAGCTGTCAGCACACTGTCTGATGCAGGGATTGTCCCACAAACAGCAAGATCATGACCTGAGCTGAAGTCGGACGCTTACTCAACTGCCCCTTTTACTTAATATTTGAGACTAATCTATCCTTATGGTTTTCTTTTCATTGTAAACTAAAAAGGATAATAGTTATAGTTGCTAATAATTTTCTTTACTTTGACCTTGACCCACCACTTGTTCTTTAGAACCAAAAGACAAAACAAAACAACCCCCCCCCCCCAAACCTCAGAAATATATAATGACTGCTTTCTATGCTGCTAAGGCTGATATTCTTCTATCCATATACAGTTGACCCTACAGATCAAACTACTAAACTACAAGGGGTTCGGTATTAAAGTTGTTTATCCATACTGGGACACTATTCATTTAATTCTGTAGAAATACAGGTTTTATGACATCTTAGGGAAAGTTTATTAAATATCAATTATGTGTTTTAGTCATTAGAAAATATACAGTAAAAAGTAGAGAGAGGCAATAGAAATGATATTTCTAACTTGACTACTTTAATTGATATTTGTAGAAATGGTAGGCCAAACTAAAAACATATTAGAAAACAATTGAGAAGTGAACAGTATTTGAATGTAAAATAATTAAGCCATGGTGACTCTCTTGGGATAGACAACCTATCACTTTCTATCTGAAAGTTGATGGATACTAAAATATTCCCAGAAAACATAAGTCAATTTGGATCACTCATATTTGAGAACATAAGAAACACATTATTAGTGTGCTGAAATTTAGGAAAGGAGAACTGGAAATGAGTCTATAACTTCAAGTGGGCACTGAGATAAACTATCTAGAATTAATAGTAAAAAAACAAGCATGTATAATAATAAAGCTTATTTATTTAAAAAAGCAAACATTATAAAAGAAGAAAAATTCACTTTAGACTCAGAACTAAGGAAACCTCAAGGACAAGAGCAAATAAGATCCTTTTTCATTTTAACCAAACAAAAGCCACAACACACAGTATAATCTGCAGACAATTATCTCTCAGAATTCAGGGGTCACATTATACTAGCACTGGGCTTTAAGTTTATAAATGAATGAAGACTGATGTTATGGCCTTTAGATCTTCCCTTAAAAATCATCCCACAAAATGCTAAAATGAATTTAGCAGAAATTCAAGAAGTGATACAATTTTGGTTTGTGTCCTTACAATTAGAAATTGACTTGAAATTCTGTATTTAGGTTAATCAACTTTGGTTAGAAATATTTTGTCCTTCAAAAACATGTTTTCTTTTTATTCAATTAACTATAGACTTTCCTTTTATTCTTCAAATACCAAAATAAACAACAAAATGAAGGAACAAGTCTGATTGTGGTTGAGATGCTTCTGAAAATTTGCTTCAGTGTAATACTATGAAGTTTGCAACAGAAATGTAAATAACACTTTGATAAATTCTTTGGGACAAATCCCAATTCAATTTTCATTTTAGTTCTTTAGATTACAGAAAAGGACATTTAATATCAATCATTTGTGTACTTTATAGAGTCAGCTCATCTAAACAGTTCAGAAAGAAAAACAAAAGTTGGGGGAGAAAAATAATTTTGTTATATTGTGGAAGTTTAATACTATAACTTTGGGCAAAACTTTGAGCAAGAAATTCCAGTGACTACCAGAAGAATTAATTCTTTTATTTTTAAACAAAAGCACATTAGGTAGCTGCCTCTCTGTTGCATCAATTATTTTTGTGTATATCAGAGTTACCTCTGAATAGATATATTAGGAAAAAAGATTTAGTTAATAAATTACATTATCAACCAACACTCTCAGAGCAGTTCTATGAAGAAAAATCTCAACATTTGTGCCAACAGTATTTTTAATTGAACTACATTCTCTGAAGCCTTGGGAAACTGTATTTCATCTTTATTTAGCTGCAAGATGAAACATACATATACACAGTTTATAATTTATTATTTGTTTGACCAAAATTCAACATAAGAAATAATAGGTAGATAAGTGGATAGCTAGATATAGATTAGGACAAACCATACCAAATTGCAATTTTATAGTTCAAAATGGTTGGGTATTGGCAAGTACATATGGTTTGACCTAAAACTTAAAATCAATGCACTATCCACATCCTCTAAGGGCACTTTAAGTATTAGAAATGGCAGTAACATTTGCAATGGATGCATTTTCACAGAAAACTAAGACTTTAGTCAAGGACCTAAATCAGGCTACTTTCTATTTTTTGAGTGGAAACCATAATTTCAGCTAAAGATAAGACAAGCAAATGCTCACGAGTCCTATAGCCAAATGTAACACAAAACTGAAATGTTTTTAACAGTATTTCTTGCTGCTATATAAATGGATTGTACGGCAAATATATATAAAAATACATATATAACATATGTTACTATCCAGTTTGTGACATATATTAATTATTGTTCACTTGGAAACCAACGAATGCGAACACATTTTTTTCTACAAATCAGAATAATAATATACATAAAAACATCACTGAACAAT
>NW_027531033.1:415621-419415 GCF_008692635.1 Crocuta crocuta
GTAGAGTTTCAAAACATTCAGAATTTGGCTTGTTTGCACATCTACCTCTCTGTAACCATGCCAACAGTGGCATGGAGCACCTCTCTTCTCAGCTCCCATCTGCTCCCACACCAGCTTCCCTACTCTCACTTCATCTCCACTAGACAATGCCTATTCCTGCCCCTCCCTGTTATGTCAATCCACTGTAACTGTTATCTGTGTGGTAGAGGAGCAGATGGAGGAACAGAAGTGTTTATCAGTAAACCTACAATCTTCAAACTGTTGCTCTATTTGCTCTCCTCAAGACCTAAGTTAAATAATGACATTAAAGGTCATTAAAGAAATCTTAGATTTCTTCCCCTTCTAAAATTTGTAAGCACTGATAAGGTATTCTGAAAAAGAAGGCTTGTCAGAATGAAACCTGCATGCATTCAGGTTTTTAAAAACAGAACATTGACTTCGCAGGCTAGGAAGTACAAAAGTAGCAGAATCTTAGGAGTAAGGCCTAAATTGAACTACTTTCAACAAAAGATAGCAAAGGAAATAACATTGTGACATGAGATGAGGTACATCTGGGAAGGAGAAAAATGCATTACCTAACAAATATGCCTTGGCAATAAATCCAGGTGTAATTTTTTACACCCAGTGTTTATTCTGCAAATCATCTCACAATATCAACTGCTCCCCCTGCCCCTTCTCACCATGAAAGGAAAATATTCCTGAAAATTTACTGAATCACTGCTGTGATTTCAGACTGTTGAGAGACCTATTTTCAGTTCTAACTTGTCTTTGCCAATCTTCTAAGTGGTCTATAATTCTCAAGGATGAGTATTTTGCAGATGGTAAATCTAATCATTTTGACATCTATAAAAGATAATCAGTTGGTGAGCAAGATGAAAAACGATGGTGCAGAAATATGAGTCTATCTTGGGATAACAATAAAGCTACAACTATGAGTAAGTATATACCTTCACCAGGGCAGTTTCTCTTTGCAGTTCTACTTTCCCTTATGTATTACTGATATTTCTCAAAAAACCCCAAAACTATAGTTAATACATGTATATTTGTTCCTATTTAGTCTATGGATTTCTTTATAATTTTATCTGTAAATCCCTAAGAATACAAATGTGGCTCTACAATGAGATTTTAAAAATCACAATAGCACTTATGAGATCTGTCAAAATATAGGTACATTTTTTTTCCTTTTTTATCTTTACTTTTTAAAGTTTCTGAAGTATTTACAGAAGAAAATCTGTTTATATTCTATTATTTATGTTTTCCCTCAAACGACAAAAAAAATCCTGACATTTACTTCAAAGCGTCAACAAGAAAAGTATTTACATTTAATGTTCCCATATAGTAAGTACCTTATTAGATAGTCAAATAGTGTAATATACTTATGTATACTGGTCTGTCACAGAAAACACTAAAATGTTAAAATACAGCGTAGAGTATAAATTTTTAATATCGAAATCATTATGTTCCTTTCTCTATGACTTGCTTTCTGAAGAACAAGCTAACCATAGGAAATATCTTTTTATGCACAACCTAGCCTACACCAGTCTGCTAATTCCACATGTGCAAAACATACTCATTGTAAAATTAGCATATTATACGAAGGTTTAATAATTTTTTTCTGAAGACTCCCTACCAGATTTCTATACTTGGAGGGGGCCCAAGATATGCTATGCTGACCTTAATAAATAACACTGTCTACAGGGCGCATGGGTGGCCCAGTCAGTTAAGACTGCGACTTCAGCTCAGGTCATGATCTCATGGTTCATGAGTTTGAGCCCGGTGACAGGCTTTGTGCTGACAGCTCAGAGCCTGGAGCCTGCTTCAGATTCTGTGTTTCCATCTCTCTCTATCCTTCCCCGCTTTCTCTCTCTCTCAAAAGTAAATAAACATTAAATAAATAAATAACAGTGTTAAGCATGAGTTACAGCATCTCATAGATAACAAAATATATTAGAATATAATATTCAGTTTGATTTCCTTTTTCATGTATTGGCACGCACTTTCTGATTTTTCCTGCTTGGTCACTATGCTGAAGCTGATAAAGCTAGTGGGAAAAAAACACATGTACACATGAGATATCTCAACAACAAATGATATAATTAGTCTAATTCATTGGGTTTCCATTTTATATTGTTACCTTCACTATTGAGCTCAAATGTCACCTTACATGAAAAGCTTGCCCTAACTCCTCAAAAAAGAAATTCTATCCTTTATACTAACAGAGTGTGCCTCAGCTTTAATTTTTTGGAAATCGTAAATTTCTTTCTCCAACAGTTAAGTGTCCATTATTGTCGAGTTAACAACAACAAAAGTATGAATTAACACCCATGTGAAATTGTGAGCAAATAATTGATTAGTTAGGGAAAGCATAAAATAATGGGAAAATATATCCTTCACTCAGGATGGGGACAGAACTGTAGATTTTAGGAAAGTGGAGGAAGTCTGGTAGCAGTGGTATATGAGAGTCAGCTAAGGCAGAGGAGAACAGCGCTGGAGTGTGATTATGAGAGTGGCAGGGGAAGTACCCACAAAAAACCTGGAAACTGAGGCATAATTTCTTTCTTATTGTAGTAGGTGAGCTTCCAAAGCAGGGGGCCAAAGGAATAAAATGGGAGTTAGAGTTTGTATGATAATGACTTAGACATTTCTCTCTTCATTGTAGCCTGAGGAAATAAGATGAATTTAAAGTAAGATGATACCGTACTATGGTATTTAATGTGGCCTTGATCCTCTATCCTGATAAGTTGGCACAGGAAAAGTGAAAGGCACAGCTCTGGTTCCTTTTATTGCAGTTTGGAAGACCAACATCAAATATATTTCTTTTTAAATTTGATGTCTGTCCTTCTCAGCCTCTTAGACTTTTACCTACACTATAGTATAAATTTTCGAGTGTTAAACTAATTAATGCTACTAAACTCAACTGGATGCACACTCATTGTTTATTACGTGACAGAAATGCCATGTTAGGTATGGCAGAAGCCTCTCTCTCATATATTCCCATTCCTTCATTCCTTTCTTCTCCAATTTAGATTCTAATAATTGAGACAAGGCAGCCAAACATATGGTTCAAGGAGGAAAATCATAAGCACCATAAAAGAATGATACACTAAGTGCTTGACTGTTCAAAGGACGACAGCATTGCCTCTAGTAGGGCTACTGCCACTGAGGAGAAAGGATTTGAGATGGGACTCATACTTTATTTATAACATGGACTTCTTTCGCCAGGGTCACACAAATATCACAGCCTGGTTTTTCTTTCCCACCAAATGATCTTGTTCTCTTAACAAACATTTATTGCTTTCTTAAAAATATTAGTATGAGGTGCATCTGGGTGACTCAGGTTATGACCTCACAGTTAACGAGTTTGAGCCCCACATCAAGCTCTGTGATGACAGTGTGGGGCCTGCTTGGAATATTCTTGNAAAAATCTTTAACATAATCAACAAAATTACAAAAGAGCCTTTCTAAAGAGTAGAATTGTGGTTAACAGGGGTTGGGTGTGGTGGAACAGGACAGATGATGGTTAAAGAGGAACTTCCAGTTAAAAAAGATGAATAAGTTCTGGAGATATAATGCACAACATTGTGATTATAATTAACAACCTGTATTGTATACTTGAACATTGCTAAGAGAATAGATCTTAAATGTTCTCACAACAAGAAAGACATAGTCATTGTGTGATATGATGGTGGTGTTAGCTAACACTATGGTGGTAATCACACTGTAATATATAAGTGTATCAAATCAACATGTTGTACAACTTAAATTTACACAGTGTTATATTTCAATTATATCTC
>NW_027531033.1:419440-423565 GCF_008692635.1 Crocuta crocuta
CAGAGGTTTCCTACAGAATATTCATTAATTGAAGCCTCAGAGTATCTATATTTGTATAATGGGATTCCTCGCTAAGAAACACATACATAACAACTGTCAAGTAATCTCCCAGTTTCAGACTGAACCAGCTGTTAGTTCAAAATTCTTTCAATAGGCAAGTGAATGAGTCTCTGACACTATGAGAAATCACAATGGAAATAATGGAACATATAATAAACTGGGTCTTAAGATTTAATTGATGAATTTGTTGGATTCATTTCATAATTGTATCTTCAGCAACAAAACATTTTAGGGGCTCCTGGGTGGCTGAGTCTGTTAAACTTCTGACTTTGGCTCAGGTCATGATCTCACAGTCTGTGGGTTCAGTCCTGTGTTAGGCTCTGTGCTGACAGCTCAGAGCCTGGAGCTGGCTTTGGATTCTGTGTCTCCCTCTCTCTCTGACCCGCCCCTGCTGGTACTTTCTCTCTCTCTCTCTCTCAAAAATAAATAAACGTTAAATTTTTTTTTTAAGATTCTGTCTCTATCTCCCTCTGCTTGAGTTCTCTCTTAAAACAAAACAAAGCATTTTAAAGTGAGCTATCGGTGAAAATAAATTATAGTATTTCCTCACTGTCAACAGGATATATGAACCATATGTATACATATACATATGTGTCTGTATAGGCAAATATATGTTTTCCCACGATAAGAACGTAATTAACTTAGGCAACAGAGGGTAGCACCTGTTTAATAGTACAAACAAGCAGTCAAACCCCATTATTTATTTAACAAGCTTTAATATAAAATGCGGCAGTTCACCCACTACCATGCAGTCCCTTACAGTATGATCTCCTGGCTGAAAAGCTTATTAAGGCCCAAGGGACAAATGACAGAAGATTCAGTGGAGGATTCTGCTCCTTAGCTTTCATATTCAATGACTTCATGGCTGATAGTGAGCTAAAATCTTAATTTCCATTTCTATTTTCCACAGTGAAATGATTCACCTAACAGAGCTACTCACAGAACTAGAAAATAGGTTTTGGAAACAAGTGGAACCACTTCCTTCCTAGTGTACATTGACTGATTAATGTTACTGTTTAGTAACAGTTAAATTCTTGTATGACTAGGAAAGAAAAATCCCCTCAATGTGGAATGTTGACCCAACTCAGTAAAAGGCTTTTAAAGCAATCAAATGCTAGGATTCGATGAAACAAAACAATCTAATATCCAAGAAAACTATACTACCGATATCCTGAGAGGAAGACCAGTAGGCCGTTGCCTCTCAGGAGACAGATTTAATGAGATTGTTTTATTTCTTTTATGCAAGTTATTATTAAAAAACAAACTGAAAACAAAACCTATTCATCTAGATTGTGCACTATATAAAAACAAAATATCATAGAATTGTTTTTAAGCAAGGTTACAGGAGGCTAAACCAGTTCCATCTTTTTATTACAGGAATCTCTGAAATTTGACAAAGTTAAGGATGTCATATCTAAACTGTGGTTATTATTGTAGAAATAAAGTTGATTAGCTCAAGAAAAATAGAAATCCCATATCAAGTTTACAATAGGCATTTAAAATTTTTAAATTAAAAAATAAAATTCATGANAATACTTAGCTGTCATTTTGTGGTAAAAACACATTCAGATTTTAAAATTAATATAGATCTTTTCATTATTTGATTCTATGCTCCCACAATTACGTACTCCTTAGTCTATGGATGTTAGATCCTTTCATGACTCCATTTCTTTGTGTATACAATCCTCTGTCGTTTTAACTGAGCAATCTCCTACTCATCATCCAAGTTCAAGATCAAAAGCCAGCCACTCAGTAAAACTTCCCTGGTGTTAAACAGAATTGGTTGTTATGTCCAGGGTATTCCAACTGGTATAGTATCAGTTAACAAAATGTAGTGTAATTTACTTGCTTAGATACAGACTTCTCTTACTATACTGTGAGACTCTGGATGTCAGATACTACACTGTATTTACCTTTGTATCCTCAAGGTACCTGATATATGGACGTTCAATAACTTTATTGAAAGAATTAGTAAAAAAGAAAACATGGCCACTTTAACAAAATGATTCTCCACAGTAAAATGGGAGTATATTTACATACTGCCTAAGGATATTCAGCCCTTTACTAATATTTAAAATAGTTAAGTTACTGGAATAATTTTCTTAAAAGATGCAAACAAATACGTGCTGCATCTGAACATCTGATAATACAAAGCAAAATTCAAAATGTGACATATAACAGTGTTTAGATGGCTTTGGTAACTAACAGCAATTTGAAAGGAAATGGAAGAACTGGATTAGTTGTTAGTCGCCATGATGTTAACAACATAATAACACACACTGTGCATATTTTTATATTTCAAGGAAAATGCTTGTCTTAATCTTGAGAGCAAGTGAAAGCAGAAGCATTCTTAAAGGGAATATGAGAAGTAGCATAGAAAAGGTGGTCTTAAGAAGAAGGAAACAATCTTTCCTCCTTTGGTTTGGAAAAATCAAAACACGATTTTTTTTGACTAAAGTTATAGCCTGAAATATGTCTATTATTTTAACACATTTTCATGCCATATTTTACTAACTAGTCTGAGATTGCCTTGTTAAAATTCATATGGTCGAACAAGGAAAGCATGTGTAATTCCTTTCACTCTAGTAAATGCAATTTCTAAAGGGAACAAAACATTGATCTATTCCCAAAATTTCTTGTGAATTCCAAATTTTAAAAAATCCTAAACATCATCAACCCAAATGACATTTGCTAACATATTTCAACCATTCCTTTGTATCATACACATAATATTAACCATAATAATGGTTGTATAATTGGAGGAAACTAATGTTGGTAGAAGTTATTATAAACATGTCTAATATCACACAACTAGTCACTTGCAGAGCAAGAGCCCAAATTTAGTTCCTATGATTCTAAATCTTATGGATTCTCCCACCCATCTGTCCACCCACCAAATACTGCTTTCATCTATAATAACCCAAATTTGACAAAAAACAGGATTCATATTACTCAATACCACATAATTTATCTTTATTTTTTATTAATGAGAAAGGAAAAAATAGGATCTTGATACTTAGGCTATGTAAATAAGACAAAACCAAACTCAGGCCTCCTTAATCTTGCAGCTAATGATTTAAGCAAAACCCAAACTAAAGATTCTAACATGTCTTTTCTTGAATAACCTACAAAACAGAGAATCAAGATATTATTTATTTTCACAAGCCCTGAAACAGGCTGATAACTTTCATTAAATATCTGTCACACTGTCCAGTCATATACAATTTTATCTACTCCTAACTAGACTCCACAATGTTAATTCAAATACCATTTTTGACACTCAATAGGGATACACACACACACACACACACACACACACACACACAGTAAAATCTTGGTTTGTGAGCATCATTCATTTCAGAAACATGCTGGTAATCCAAAGCACTTTTGTATCAAAGTGGATTTCGAGAACCATTGGCTCAGTTGTGTCTTGTGGTGTTCAGCATCATGTACGACTTGTATTGCAACACATTGCTCATTTATCAAGTTAAAATCTTTTAGAAATGTTTGCTCATCTTGTGAAACACTTGCAGAACAAATTACTTGCAATCCAAGGCTTTACTGTATATTTTAGTGTTTATTTACTTTGAGAGAGAGAGAGCAGGCGAGGGGCAGAGAAAGAGAGAGAAAGAGAGAAAATCCTACAAAGCAGGCTCCACACTCAGCACAGAGATTGTTGCAGGTCTCAATCTCATGAACCATTAGATCATGACCTGAGCCAAAATCAAGAGTGAGACACTTAATCAACTGAGCCACTCAGGCGTCCCCCTCAGTAGGGATATTTTTACTCAGAAGAGAGAATAAGGAAGGGTATACCAAATTATTTCAGTCACATCAATAATGCCTAAGGATTTCAGAGCTAAAATTTATCATTCCATGGAAAGGTAGAATCCCATAACACTACTAAAATACATATTGAAATGGTTGCAGATTTTCTTTTCCTGCCCTGTCATCAAACATGGATGTTGACTAATAATTCTATAGGCCAATTGTTCTACATATTTATGGATCTGTTTTTTTTTTTTAAGTGAAAATTTTTTATACTAAAAGACTGTTGCTGTGGTG
>NW_027531033.1:423573-424560 GCF_008692635.1 Crocuta crocuta
CTTTTCCCATCCTAAGAAGGCCTGTAAAAATTGTATTTTAATGGTCAGCATGACCCAGGGCTGACCAACATCTTAATTTCTTGCTTACAAAGCATTTTCTTTAAAAAAATATATTTTTATTTATTTTTGAGAGAGGGAGAGAGAGCGAGCGCGTGAGCATGAGTGAGGATGGGGCAGAGAGATAGGGAGACACAGAATCCGAAGCACACTCAAGGCTCTAAGCTGTCAGCACAGAACCCGACGAGAGGCTGGAGCCCACAAACTGCAAAATCATGACCTGAGCCAAAGTTGGACGCTTAACGGACTGAGCCACCCAGGCGCCCCTTACAAAGCATTTTCAATTTGGCTACCAAAGGATTTATCTCCTTTTACTACCTCTTACCCAAACCAGCTTAGGACCATGCCCCTGATTCAACAACGGAAAATAGAGGAAATACAATTGTTATAAGGTTATTTGTTTCATGGTACACATATGTACCATAAGGTACGAAAAATGACCAATAAGATAATCACTTTTACTGCAAATAGAATATTACCCATACCCTCAACTCATCTTGCATAACTTAAAAAATAAAAACATTACTTTTTAAATAGAGCTAGGGGGAGGTTGGTATCTTGTTAAATTAAGTAGATAGCTATTCTGTGTTTGTCCAAATAAAGCAAAATCAGATTAAAACAAAATAAAAGTATGCAAAATAATGTATAAGATCATAGATTCATTCTTTATGTTGATCTACTTTATGTGTGATTTTAGTTGTTTTTATTTATTTTTATATTTTTCATTTATTTCTAGAAAGAGAGAGAGAGAGAGAGAGCGTGAGCAGGGGAGGGTCAGAGAGAGAGGGAGACACAGACTCTGAAATAGGCTCCAGGCTCTGAGCTGGCAGTCAGCACAGAGCCCAACGCGGGGCTCGAACCCACAAACCGCGAGATCATGACCTAAGCGAAAGGCGGAGCCTTAACCGACTAAGCCACCCAGGCGCCCCA
>NW_027531033.1:424853-425345 GCF_008692635.1 Crocuta crocuta
CCCAGAGAAGCTCTTGGCCTCATCAGAGTTTAATGAGACATTCAATCTAAGAAATAAA
This sequence comes from Crocuta crocuta, assembly GCF_008692635.1. Taxonomy (NCBI): domain Eukaryota; kingdom Metazoa; phylum Chordata; class Mammalia; order Carnivora; family Hyaenidae; genus Crocuta; species Crocuta crocuta. The sequence goes on from NW_027531033.1 coordinate 424,912, forward strand.
TTAAATGACATTTTGGGATCATGCTTAACGAAGCGGGTATCTACAGAAGCTCTAGATTGCAATAATGTTCTTATAATCTGTGAAGAATAGGACAGGAGAATGTCATCAATTATTTGGGACAAAATGGCTCTCTGTGGAATAGAAATTGTTGAACCTCAGTAGCTCCTGGTCTCAATCATGGCCCAGAACTGGTTTCTTGTTATGTCAGTACCATAAAATATTTATCATGTGTCCATGTTAATTCCATAAATCAGTATCTCATCAATGTCATAACTACATAACAACAGACAGTGTTTGTGAAACTCCAGGATGAACAAATACAACATGAGAAAAGTAGAGTAGAAAAATCAATAAATAGAAATATTCAAATTTACTTACAACAAAAATGAAAGTGGCATGTCTAAAAGAAATACTGAGAGCTATACTACTTGAAA
>NW_027531033.1:425490-425830 GCF_008692635.1 Crocuta crocuta
GAAAGGAGACTTCTGTTAACATCATATTGAAAGAAGGATAATAAGTGGTCATACAGATAGGATGTAGTTATCCTACAATAACAGTTCTGATAGACCTAAAACTCAATTGGCATCTATGATTCCAAATCAAGTTATTTCACTGTAAAGTTAACTGAGAATAAGTTTAAAGTGTATTACTATTTGCAAATACAAATATGCTAAACCACAATTANAAGTTATAATCATATATCTATAATTAAGCAGAAAAATAGTGAAATATTTACAGCGAATACATGTTATATAAAGAATTCATATGAAATAAAGAGCAAAACATTTGACCTAAATAAATAAATGGCCTAAG
>NW_027531033.1:425879-426487 GCF_008692635.1 Crocuta crocuta
ATCATTAACACAATTATTTATTTATTTTTAAAATTTATTTTATTTTTTATTAAAAATGTTTATTTTTGAGAGAGAAAGAGACAGAGTGTGCGGAGGAGAGGGGCAGAGAGAGGGAGACACAGAGTACAAAGCAGACTCCAGGCATTGAGCTGTCAGCTCAGACACTGATGTGGGGTTCGAACTCACAAATCGTGAGATCATGACCTGAGTCGAAGTTGGATGCTTAACCAAGTGAGTCACCCAGGCACCCCAACCCAGTATTTTAAAAGTCTCATTTTATTTTTACATTTTATTGAATTTGTATGCTTGTTTCTTTTCATGACCAGCTGCTAGAATCCCTTTTTAGAAGTAGGAACAGCATAAACAAAGTAGATAAAAACTACTGTTTTTGAGGTAGTGGGGAAATTGATATATGATTATGTTCCTTTATGCATTCTTTCTGGAAGATAATTTTTCTAGAAAATTCAAGAGCAGAAAAATGTTTACAGGTCTTTGCACATTTCAGAGAAATAAAGCAAGGAAAGGTATATACAGTTAAAGAGAAAAATTATGAAGTTATTTTTAATAATGAAAAGTTAGAGGTCTTTGTTTCTTTTAGTACAATAAAG
>NW_027531033.1:426859-427812 GCF_008692635.1 Crocuta crocuta
TCAATTTGAGTCAAGATTATAAAATAAATGAAAATAATTATCAATATGTAGAAACACAGAGAGAATATCATGCTTTAAAAATACTAAGTATACATGTGCCTAGGTGGCTCAGTCGGTTAAGCATCCAGCTTCTGATTTTGGGTCAGGTCATATCTCATGGTTCGTGGCACAGAGCCTTGTGACAGGCTCTGTGCAAGTGATTCTCTCTTCCCTTGTCTCTGTCCCTACCTGCCTCCCATGGTCTCTCTGTTTCTCAAAATNCAAGTGTAATAAATTCATATAAAAACCATAAGATTCTACAAACATTGCCTATGGTCAAAGACCAGTGCAAAAACACAAAACAAAACAAAACAAAAAACTAAAAAACAACCTTAAAAATAGAGATAAAATAGAGACAAAAAGTACTGGTCAAGTCTTAGATTCTCAAGAGAGAGGAGAATGAAAAACATCCTTTTGTTTCTTTACTGTTAAAAACTAAAATAAAAATTTAAATAATGCAAAGGCTTACATAATAATCTACTTAATTCTGGTCCAACAAAATGACTATCATAATCCTAATCAAAAGTATTTTTGTAAGAATATTTTGGAATATTTTATTATTTTTAAACACTCAGAAATTCTACACATTCCTCCCTAAATACATATTGCCACAGAAAACAGACTATGTTCACATTGTATTTATATGAAATTTTGTCAAACACTCCTTTTTGGAAAAAGTAGTTAACAGAAAAGTGACTCTTATCTAATAGTAGCTAATGCATTAATTAGATCCAAACCAGTCTGAAAACAGACTGACACCAATTAAGCAAATTAAATTCTATTTTGAAGTGAAATTTATTCTTACAACCTAAATCACAAAACTGGTTGACTCCTTGACAGTTAATTTGCCTTCAAGAAGGTGAATATATAATCAACAAAGATAAATGGGTTTTTATTCTTTTCTTGAGTTTGAA
>NW_027531033.1:428297-428892 GCF_008692635.1 Crocuta crocuta
TTATTTATTTATTTTTAAAATTTATTTTATTTTTTATTAAAAATGTTTATTTTTGAGAGAGAAAGAGACAGAGTGTGCGGAGGAGAGGGGCAGAGAGAGGGAGACACAGAGTACAAAGCAGACTCCAGGCATTGAGCTGTCAGCTCAGACACTGATGTGGGGTTCGAACTCACAAATCGTGAGATCATGACCTGAGTCGAAGTTGGATGCTTAACCAAGTGAGTCACCCAGGCACCCCAACCCAGTATTTTAAAAGTCTCATTTTATTTTTACATTTTATTGAATTTGTATGCTTGTTTCTTTTCATGACCAGCTGCTAGAATCCCTTTTTAGAAGTAGGAACAGCATAAACAAAGTAGATAAAAACTACTGTTTTTGAGGTAGTGGGGAAATTGATATATGATTATGTTCCTTTATGCATTCTTTCTGGAAGATAATTTTTCTAGAAAATTCAAGAGCAGAAAAATGTTTACAGGTCTTTGCACATTTCAGAGAAATAAAGCAAGGAAAGGTATATACAGTTAAAGAGAAAAATTATGAAGTTATTTTTAATAATGAAAAGTTAGAGGTCTTTGTTTCTTTTAGTACAATAAAG
>NW_027531033.1:428906-445175 GCF_008692635.1 Crocuta crocuta
TCAATTTGAGTCAAGATTATAAAATAAATGAAAATAATTATCAATATGTAGAAACACAGAGAGAATATCATGCTTTAAAAATACTAAGTATACATGTGCCTAGGTGGCTCAGTCGGTTAAGCATCCAGCTTCTGATTTTGGGTCAGGTCATATCTCATGGTTCGTGGCACAGAGCCTTGTGACAGGCTCTGTGCAAGTGATTCTCTCTTCCCTTGTCTCTGTCCCTNTCTCATGCTCTCTGTGTTTCTCAAAATAAATAAATAAATAAACCTAAAAAAATAAAAATATCAAGTGTAATAAATTCATATAAAAACCATAAGATTCTACAAACATTGCCTATGGTCAAAGACCAGTGCAAAAACACAAAACAAAACAAAACAAAAAACTAAAAAACAACCTTAAAAATAGAGATAAAATAGAGACAAAAAGTACTGGTCAAGTCTTAGATTCTCAAGAGAGAGGAGAATGAAAAACATCCTTTTGTTTCTTTACTGTTAAAAACTAAAATAAAAATTTAAATAATGCAAAGGCTTACATAATAATCTACTTAATTCTGGTCCAACAAAATGACTATCATAATCCTAATCAAAAGTATTTTTGTAAGAATATTTTGGAATATTTTATTATTTTTAAACACTCAGAAATTCTACACATTCCTCCCTAAATACATATTGCCACAGAAAACAGACTATGTTCACATTGTATTTATATGAAATTTTGTCAAACACTCCTTTTTGGAAAAAGTAGTTAACAGAAAAGTGACTCTTATCTAATAGTAGCTAATGCATTAATTAGATCCAAACCAGTCTGAAAACAGACTGACACCAATTAAGCAAATTAAATTCTATTTTGAAGTGAAATTTATTCTTACAACCTAAATCACAAAACTGGTTGACTCCTTGACAGTTAATTTGCCTTCAAGAAGGTGAATATATAATCAACAAAGATAAATGGGTTTTTATTCTTTTCTTGAGTTTGAATAATTTTTTAAAACAGGGTCCATGTCTTGTTTACTATTGCATTGTTATCACTTATAGTGTTGGCCACAAAATAAGTTCTGAATAGATGGATGGATATAAAGAACATTTCTAAGGAAAGACAGCCAATTTTTTTTTTTTTCATTTCCTGATTTACCTTGGTAGTAAAGTTTTTCCCTTTACAAATTAAAAAAAGAATTTTAGGGACACCTGGGTGGCCCTGACAGTTAAGTGTCTGATCTTTGCTCAGGTCATGATCTCATCGTTTGTGGCTTGGAGACCTGCATCAGGCTCTGGGCAAACAGCTCAGAGTCTGGAGCCTGCTTCAAATTCTGTGTTTCCCTCTTTCCCTCCCCCTCCTCCACTTGTGCTCTGTATCTCTCTCAAAAATAAATAAATATTAGGGGCGCCGGGGTGGCTTAGTCGGTTAAGCGTCCGACTTTCGCTTAGGTCATGATCTCGCGGTTCGTGGGTTCGAGCCCCACATCGGGCTCTGTGCTGACTGCCAGCTCAGAGCCTGGAGCCTGTTTCAGAGTCTGTGACTCCCTCTCTCTCTGACCTTCCCCTGCTCACGCTGTCTCTCTCTCTCTCTCTCCTAGAAACAAATAAAACATTTTAAAAAATTTAAAAAAATAAACATTAAAAAAAATTAAAACAAGAATTTCAGCAGGAAAATCACCACTGCATGTGGTTTTGTCTACTAAATATATGTGTAATGGACAATAATCAAAACTTACTGAAAGGGTTATGTAGCTCCTTGAACCTTATTAATCAAGTACTAGGCAGAAGGAAGACAAATCTTACTATTTTAACTTGTTGCATGCAAAGAACAATATGGGTCAATCTCTGGTTCTTTCACTTCTTAGCTTTGTAACTTTGGACATGTTAATTTCTCAGTTTTATCACCTATAAAATGGAATGATAATGGTTCTAACCTTCTAAAGGTTGTTGTAAGGATTAAATTAATTCATTTAAATTACTTAGAATATATCAAGGTGAGCTGTAACCATCATCGTCACCACTGTTATTATTATTATTGTTACAAACTTCCCATAGACAATATTAAAAGATGCTCATTAGAGTGCTTGCTGGAAGAATAACTTTCTTTTCTTTTTAAAAGCTGTACTTTTTATGTTTATTTTTTATTTTTATTTTTTATTTTGATAGAGACAGAGTGTGAATGGGGGAGGGGCAGAAAGAAAGGGAGACACAGAATCCGAAGCAGGATCCAGGCTCTGAGCTGTCAGCACAGAGCCTGACACGGGGATCGAACCCACAAACCGTGAGCTGAAGTCGGACGCGGAACTGACTAAGCCACCCAGGTGCCCCTGGAAGAGTAACTTTCAACGTAACTTGGTTTTATATTATGTTTATAATGTTAAAGTATTTCAATTTAACTCTCTAGACAGTTATATGGTATCTATACTATATGGTTGATAAAATTTTTTACTATGTTGATTTTAAATATGTGATTAAATTAAATATGCAAATCCAGTTTGGCTATTATTTTGACCAAAAACACCACTAAAGATACTGCTAGCATGATGAAGGATTGGTTAGGAGCAGTGCCAAAATTCAATAAATTGACAGTTTGTTTAGACTTATTGTCTAAGAGATTGGCAGAGGCAAATATGAGAAGAGAAAGAGGAGGTACCTGAATGTCACTACAAGATACTGAGATCAGAATGAGGGAGATGCCAAAATCCAGAGCATGTTTAGAAAACATAGTCAAGGTAATTGCTAATGAGACACAGAAACAAGGTCATAGGACATTAAACTATTTTATTAATAAAGTAACTCTGCCAAATGATATCATTCTTGCAAAGGATGCGTTTAATGAGTGTGCCTGACCCATAGCATCTTAAAAGCACTCCTTGACCCTTGATACGTATGACTATCTTGATTTTTTGGGTCAAACATACTGCTTTAAAATCACTAATTTTTAAAAAATTGTTTTAGCATTGGGGCGCCTTGATGGCTCAGCGGGTTAAACATCGACTTTAGCTCAGGTCATGATCTCACAGTTTGTGGGTTTGCACCCCACATCGGGCTCTGTGCTGACAGCTCAGAGCCTGAAGCCTGCTTCGGATTCTGTTTCCCTCTCTCTCTGTCCCTCCCCTGCTTACGCTCTGTCTCTCAAAATTAAATAAACATTAAAAATTTTAAAAACTGCTTTAGCATAATCGCAGCAGAACTTAAAAAAGGTCAAATGTTTATTATTTAGTATCACAGGAGGTATGACTGAGATACAAAGATACTATAAATTGATCATTTGAATATGTGCATGATACATGCCTCTATACATTTTGTATGCATTTTCCAAGTCTTTTAATGAGCCCCATTGAAAAAGATCTTATGACACAAATATCTAATTCCTTTATTAAGCTCTATAATGAGTATGAAGCAGTGTTTTAGGATTCCATGAAAAGTAGATTCACAACCATTCCAACATATAAATAGTTAGTCTTTTTATAATGTGAAATTTCCAGTAGTCCAGAAAGGCAGAATTGAAGGGTGCTGATAAAAAAAAAAAAAAAAGGCATATACCTTTAATACACTTGGTCTAGCTCTTTTAAAGTAGGTAACCTTAAAAAGTACTTAAATCAAGAAAGGCAGTATAAGAGACCATATATTAAGATTTCCTCATGCCTAAAAAAGTTTCAAATAATTCAATTCCATAGAAATCAGAGTGAAAGCCAAAACATTAAGTTGCTATTGATATCAGCATGGTTTAAGGAAGTTTCCTTCCCCACTCCCCACCCAGTTTTGCTTCAAATCAGACCTGAAAACTGTGGTTGGTATGAAAAGGTCCCAGCTTCAGTGCTGAGAAGACTATTTCACAAAAACAAGAACATTCTGGGAGATTTAAAAGAAAAAAAAGGAAGGAAAATAGATGTTGCTTCAATAAAGGGACAAGAAGCATTTTGTGAAAGAATGCTCCTAGAGCAAGATTTCCATAAATGTTTGCTTGGCAGACTGGAATGCAGGATTACACTGTCACTGGAAAATATTAGTATACATTTATAAATACATATTTTATATATAGACACATATGTGTATGTATATAAACACATTTCACATGTATATATGGAATAAAGCAATTTTAATTATATATCATGAAAAAGCAAGTTGTTTTTACAAACCCTATGTTATCAGTTTTTATGCTAAAAGAATCAGAAAACAATCCTATGAGGTAATTGTTTAGATAAAGGGTGGCTAATTATTGTAAGCGGAGATTGCAAAAATAGAACAAGGGAAAAATTCAGTGAGCACTGTCTTCCTGCTGAAACACGCTGATGGTTGGTCTTTTCTTCCCACCTGCTAACCACCCCAACTCCACCTTCCTAAGACACCTTATTTTCTGCTTGTTGTCTTTCTACATCTACTTCACCTTACTTTTAATAAAATTTGACCACTGCTTATATGCTAGCCTAACATATTTGAAATATAAAGGATGTCTCCCGCTTTCCTTTCTTAGCAGGGTACAGTGCTATCAAGGGGTGAGGAGGTTTGTGAGTTGTTAGTAATGGAAATATCAAGTGAGTATGTTGGGGAATCACTGTAACTTTATGAAAAAGGAGAGCAACATTGCTTAAACTAAGTAGGTGAAGTTCAATATATTTGTCTAAACCCATCAAGTGTTTACTTGTCTATATTTAGAACTACACTAACAGATAAAAATGTGGTTGCTGGTATAGACTGCCTGAAGCACTCATGAAATACATCTTTCATGAAATCAAAGAACAGAAGAATCAGTATACTTAGGGCATTGTTGATGATTCCATAAACTTGTAAATGACATTTTATATAAGAATAAATATTTACTGATCATAAATATATACATTAAATACAAATTCAATTACATTTATGCTTATATATATGCATAATAACTATTCATATTAAGTAAGTTCTAGTTTCATACCCTTTGCAAATTTTTATGGGAAAAACTACTGTGGCTATTTACAATACTGGATAATTTTAACTTTGGAGAGATTAAAATATTATATCCCTTATATACAAATATATATATTTTTCTTCCCCCCACAGTGTTTTTACCAGCATGTTTTAGATAAAACATAGCATTCTTAGGTTTCTTATATATCTCTCCAGAGTTATTCAGTGAGATTTTTGTTAAACATGAGATGAGCTTCTGAACATTCATGACACATGCATCAGAATCATTCTTTCCCATTGTCTTTTGAAAGAAGCAAATGACATTCAGTTGACTAACATGAATCTGACAGTCTCTTTGCCTGAGTCCTATAGGCCTCTGTGAGTGATCCACACATAACTGGCTTGCTTCAGAAAACTGAACAGTCATTCTTTCTTATTTATTTGTATTCAACTAGAAATGCACAAGACTTGGGAAACACAAAAATAATAATTAACATAACTTGTTTTGAAAGAACAACCTAATCAAATAGCATTTGCTTAGGTAGCTTGGTATGCTTTATAACCATCATGTGCAATGAATATCATAAAAGTGTCCCTAATCCTGATATAATCCATCAATCTGCCTCATAATCAAATAATGAAAACAATGGAGTTAATTCACTATAATTAGTGGAATGGGTCAATGGGACAGTCTTCGTCCTTGACTGTCACCTTGGTGGTGGTCAAGATCATAAAATGATCTGAATGCTTCAAACTTAACCTAGAGAAATGGTGGAAGAGTAGCAATCATTCAGTAGAAGATACTAATGGTGTAGCCTGTATATATAAAAATCACCCTCCCCTGCCCCTGGTAAACAAAAGAATGGAAACAAATGTCATCAACATTAAATGAGGCACCTTAAATGCATTTTAAATATAGATATCTCATTTTCTACTACAGAATTTTTAAAAAAAAATTTTTAATGTTTATTTATTTTTGAGACAGAAAGAGCACAGGAGCAGGGGAAGGGCAGAGAGAGGGAGATACAGAATCTGAAGCAGCCTCCAGGCTCCCAGATGTCAGCACAGAGCCCAATGTGGGGCTCGAACTCACAAATCCACAAGATCATGATCTAAGCTGAAGTAGGATGCTCAACTGACTGAGCCACCCAGGTTTCCCAAATATAGAATTATTTTTTTAAGTCTAATTATTTTTATACACTGAATCAATTATTAGATACCTGAAAAAAGCTTATATGAATAATTTACACTATAACCTTATGACACATGAATAACCATCCAAATGTTTTTTATATACCTAGATTACTCTAATTAAAAGTATTCTTAAAATGAGGCATAGGTAAAAATTGAAATACATACATTAGGTATTGGGAAGTTTCGAGAAAATACTTAAAAATAAAATAATGTGTAATTGGAGAAAGAAAATTAAATGGAAGGCGGATAGAAGAGATTACTTCTTATGCTGCCACTGCCTCTTTTACTCAGCATACCCACGTGCTACCTGTATGCCTCCTCATGTTCCAGAGAAAAATGCTTACTACCTAACTCATACATGTGTGGTGAGAACAAATTATATTCTACATGTGATGTGTTGAGTTATATAGAAATAAATCATAAATTACAGAGTATACTTTATAACCATCATGTGCAATGAATATCATAAAAGTTTCCCTAATCCTGATATAATCCATCAATCTGCCTCATAGTCAAATAATGAAAACAATGGAGTTAATTCACTATAATTAGTGGAATGGGTCAAATATTTTATTAGGAAAACTTTTTTCATTTGCACTTCTAAATGAAATTGCATGTAATCAGATTTAAAAACATATTCTCAACCTAGAAATCTTTTGAATAACTATAAAATCCATTTTCTATATTTTAAATCTTGAAAGTTGTTGGTAAAGGGAATAGTGAGCATTTTTCCTCTTTGTAACAAACATCGGGTACTAGCTCAAAATTGAAGCATTTCATGTTGTTTCTTCCTTGGTATCTCTACCACTTCTTTATTAACATTTGATAACAAATCCCTCGTTATTAGTCTTGCGAATTTCATACCACTAGAACCATATTTTCTTTCAACAAATTTCTGTTAACATCTGATGATATCCTAATGTCACAGTCTTCTGTTATATCCTCCTTACATTTAAAACAGATAAGAAGGCAGTAACATGAAACCGAATGAAGCAAGGTAAAATACAATACTGAAAATCCGTTGTTTTACTGCTCTTTCTCCATGCATTGCAATATAACAAAACTACACACACACACACACTGATTTTTCTATGTGTACAAATATAAGCTACGAAGCTTTGCTATCCTATGCAACTGTCGCCATGTGTTTCAGGTGATTAGTACTTTCTTAAGACATGAGTGGTATCTGCTAGGAATTTACCCAAGGGATACAGAAATGCTGAGGCATAGGAGCACATGTACCCCAATGTTCATAGCAGCACTCTCCACAATAGCTAAAACATGGAAAGAGCCTAAGTGTCCATCAACAGATGAATGGATCAAGAAGATGTGGTTTATCTATACCATGGAATACTACATGGCAATGAGAAACAATGAAATCTGGCCATGTGTAGCAACATGGATGGACCTTGAGGGTGTTATGCTGAGCGAAATAAGTCAGGCAGAGAAGGACAAATATCATATGTTTGCACGTATAGGAGGATTAGGAGGAACTTGACGGAGGAACAAGGTGGAGAAGAAGGGCGGAAATGGTGGGGGAAAGGGAGAGAGGCAAACCATGAGAGACTCTTGAATGCTGACAAAAACTGAGGACTGATGGATGTGGGGGGGAGGGGGGATGGGCATGGAGGAGGACACTTGTGGGGATGAGCACTGAGTGTTATGTGGAAACTAATTTGACAATAAACTATTTGTAAAAAAAAAAAAAAAGAAAAAAGACATGAGTGGTATAATCTCTCATATGTTTTTATCCCATAGTTTTTAATTACATCTAGTCAAATCCTGCAAGGATTGCTTTATTTTATTTGGAAAAACAATGACGTTATATCAAATAATTGTGCTTTATTTACAAATTTATTTGTTCATTTATTGTTTTTATTTGCCTATAATTTGTCTANAGCTCTGATTTATAAACATACAATCACATTTACCACTGTCCCATGGATGCCTAGTCTTCTTTTTTCTTTTAACAATAGATTGCATTAGCTTCCTTTCTATTTCATTAATATGCAGACCACAGTATTTCAACACCATGAATTTGCAAAATGGTAGGCTGGTGTGGTTTATCTTAGGTTTTGAACTACTTCCTATTTATCACCAATTTATTTGCTTTTAATCATTTCCCATTTTACCAATGAGACCAGTCAATGGCAATATCCAAAACGCAGCTCAAGGGACTACGCTGTATCTAAGTAACATTTTAATAGTAAAATAGAAAGTTATTCTGATGCTCATAATTTCTGAACGGTTATAAAATATGTCTCAATGTTACATAAGTTTTAACTATTTCCCACAGTATAACATTTGCTTTTTAATTGTTTTTTAATAGTTTATTGTCAAGTTGGTTTACATATAACACCCCGTGGTCATTCCAACAAGTGCCATCCTCCATGCCCATCACCCCCTTCCCCTCTCCTCCATCCCCCTCAGCCCTCAGTTTGTTCTAAGCATTCAAGAGTCTCTCATGGATTGCCTCCCTCCCTCTCCCCAACTATTTATCCCCTTCTTCTCCCTCATGGTCCTCCATTAGCTTTTCCTTAACCCACCTATATGTGCAAATATATGGTATTTGTCCTTCTCTGCCTGACTTATTTTGCTCAGCATAATACCCTCTAGTTCCATCCATGTTGCTACAAATGGCCAGATTTCATTCTTTCTCATTGCCATGTAGTATTCCATTGTATACATGAGCCACATCTTCTTGACCCATTCATCTGTTGATGGGACACTTAGGTTCTTTCCATGTTTTGGCTATTGTTGAGAGTGCTACTGTGAACACTGGGGTACATGTGCCCCTATGCATCAGTACTCCTGTATTCCTTGGGTGAATTCCTAGCAGTGCTACTGCTGGGTCCTAGGGGAGTTCTAGTGTTAATTTTTTGAGGAACCTCCACACTGTTTCCAGAGGGGCTGCACCAGCTTACATTCCCACCAGCAGTGTAGGAGGGTGCCCGTTTCTCCACATCCTCGCCAACATCTAGAGTCCTCTGATTAGCTCATTTTAGCCACTCTGACCAGCATGAGGTAGTAACTCAGTTTGGTTTTGATTTTTATTTCCCTGATGATGAGGGATGCTGAGCATCGTTTCATGTGTCGGTTGGCCATCTGGATGTCCTCTTTGGAGAAGTGTCTGTTCATGTCTTCTGCCCATTTCTTCACTGGATTCTTTGTTTTTTGGGTGTGGAGTTTGATGAGTTCCTTATAGATTTTGGATACTAGCCCTTTATCTGATATGTCATTTGCAACTATCTTTTCCCATTCTGTCAGTTACCTATTAGTTTTATGGATTGTTTCCTTTGCCATGCAGAAGCTTTTTATCTTGATGAGGTCCCAATAGTTCATTTTTGCTCTTGATTCCCTTGCCTTTGGGGATGTGTCAAGTAAGAAATGGCTGCGGTTGAGGTCAAGGAGGTTGTTTCCAGCTTTCTCCTCTAGGGTTTTGATGGTTTCCTGTCTCACATTCAGGTCCTGTCTCACATTCGGCTTTTTAATTGTTTTTATAACTGTTTTGTAGATTACAGAATTTCATAATTAATATGTAACTTGCAAACTTTACCTGTAGTTTTCCCTAAGCTTTCATGTGTAGCAAGCCTTACCCTATCCTAAGATCAGACAATAATCATCTGCAGTTTTGTTGTCTTTCTTTTATTGATTTATTAACTTTTGCTTTTCTAATCTAGATGGAAGGCATTTAGTTTAGCATATTGTGTGAGGCTGGGGCCTGATCACCCTTATCCAAATAGTTTAACTAATTATCACAGAACTATTAACTACTGTTAACTATTAACAGTAAATATTAACTATTCTTGAGGAAGGTAGTTTGAGTTTGGGAAATGATACTGATGGATCTAAAGTAAGAATGGGCCTTTAAAATCTGAATGTGGACTCTTTCTCTTGCTAACATACTTAACATGCACCTGCATAGTGTTAAGCTATAAAATGGCTCATTTAATCGAGTTTATAATTTTATGGTAAATTCAGGCTTAAACTCTTTAACAATACTATTTATTCTCTTTCCTCCCCTCTCATCATGATGTGTCTAAGGGCACCACTTCTAGCACTTAAATCCTGTGGCACAACACTCATTCTTGCACACTTTTTAGTTTACAAATTTGGTATATTGGTAAATGCATGTATAAAAACGTGTTATTGGGTGTTAGGCATAGGGATAGTACATGTATAAATACATGTGTTTTTGGGTATTAGGTATAGGAATGGAAATGACTTCCACTTAAAAATGTATTTATTTTCCATAGTGCTAAGGCAAAATCTGGTCAGGGATACATTATTTTTTGTGTGTGGCATTTTTTGATTAATTGGACATATTAATCTTTAGTTTATCATCCCTTCCTTTTGAGATGTTTAGAGTAGACTCATATTCACTGTTTTAGCACTGGTTTGGAGGGGAATATTTAGTAAGTTTCCTTTCCTTCCTCCTTAATTAATCACCTAAAATTTGATTATAAATTGACAATATTATGAAAATGGAAAGTTGAGAAGCCTCAAGTATAAAAAGTGTCTTGTTTGTGTTACACCTGGGATAATATAACCACTGAATATTTGCATAAATGTGAAGCTGGTGTTTTAACCTGAAAGATACCTGGTTGTTAAAGAACATATAATAGACACCATGTATCCTTAAAGGAAGATCATTAGACTAGGATTCTCTGGGGTCTAGCTCCATCTTTGTTTTGTGACCTTGAATAAGTCACCTAACTTCTCTGGACCTATGTTTTTATCACTGGAAGAAAGCAAGTATCAGATCAATCTCTAAGGTTTTTCCAGCCAACATGTGTCATGGATTTAGTTTCTTTAATCATTCTGGTTAACGTTCATAGAAAACAATTTTCAAGGGGTGCCTATGTGGCTTAGTTGTTTGAGTGTCTGACTTAGGCTCAGGTCATGATCTCAGGGTTTGTGGATTTGAGCCCCACATCAGGCTCTGTGCTGACAGCCAGCTCAGAGCCTGGAGCCTGCTTCAGATTCCGTGTCTCCCTCTCTCTCTGCCCCTTCCCTGCTTGCGTTCTCTCTCTCTCTCTCTCTCTCAAAAGTAAATAAACATTTAAAAATTTTTACATAAAAAAAGAAAACAAAAAAAAAACATTGAATAGTAACAAACAAATAGGTTTCTAAAATTTCTAAAGTTCTAAAGTGGGTTTCTAAAGTTTTCTCCATACTTAGTAAGGTAAATGAAACACTGTGCTAATAGAAATAGGAAGAGGTTCACTTTGAGAAGGTATTAGCCTGTATGCCTTATTTCAACTTTTTTTCAATGTGTTAAGAACACTTAAAATGAGTTATACTCTCTTCACAAAATGTTTAAGTATATAATACCTTATTTTTGACTATAGATACAATGCTGTACAGCAGATGTGTAGAGTTTATTCATCTTGCTTAACTAACACTTTATGTCCCTTTATTAAGAACTCCTCATTTCATCCCAACCCAGAAACCAGCATTCTATATTTGATTACAAATTTGACTATTTTAAATACCTCCGATAATTGGAATCATGCACTATTTATCTTTCTCTGACAGTTCAATCTAGTTTTCCCACTTTTGAGTACTTATCTAAAATTACTGAAATCAGGGATTGGGGAGGGGGAAGATAGTGACAGAGAAGAAGAACTCTGACTCATCTCATCACATGAAACATCTAGATAATTATCGAATCAGCCTAAATACCCCAGAAATTGACCTGAAGAAACAGAACAAATTCCACAACTAAAGAAAGAGAAGAGGCCACATAGAAGATGGTAGAAAGTAAGGAAACATGGTTTAGGAGAGAAATAGATCCTGGCTGCTGTGGAGAGGAGGGAACTGTGGTTGCAAAGAAATGGAGAGAGAGAGAGGAGCACACATGGAAACCCATAAGGAGAACTTTTCATCAAAGCCATGGGTTGGAAAAAGAGAGGTGCATTGTCGTGAGTTTTTGAAATTAGCAGAGCTTAAAGTCTGGAGTTTTAAAGGTCAGCGGGCTTGGCTGGGATAGAGCCCAGAGGGTACTGCCCTTTTCCTGGAGAGGTAGCAGACAAAAAACTCAGGGGCAGACAATGTGGAAATAATGATCTGAGGAAAGCCTGGGGACACACAATAGGGAAATTATTTGCTCTTCTCAGAGTGCATCCTGGGGAGGCATTCTTCAGGGAGACAACTCTCTGGGAACCAAGGAGTTGGCTGGCAACATTTCCCTCCCAACTCTTGAGTATACACACAGAGCCACCTAAGAGCACAGCACTCACACTGGATGCCTAACTTGTTTACACTAAGCCCCAACTCCCTGCCTGCCCTTTGGTGGGCCTGCTCTTCTCAGTCAAGCTTGCCTCAGTCCCACTGCAGTGGGCCCCTCCATAAAAGCAGCACAAACATTTGCCCACACCACGTCCCCCAACCACAGTGTTCTGCAGGGCCTCAGTTCTCATAGAAATGATGTCAAGTCTCATTTCACAAGTAGATCAGAGCATGCCCAGTTAAAATTTGCCATATTGAGGCCAGGGACCAAACAATGTCAACAGCCTGCAAGGAGAGCCTCTGTAGATGACTGGCCTGAAGGAAAGAGCAGCCAAAACACAATAGCAGAGTGCCCACAGCACACTGAAGACACTTCCCGAAGTAACAGGCTACATGACTTCTTTTTCATAAAGCCATTAATTTAAGTTTAAAATTATAAGCAGCTTTTCGAACACAGAGAGAAGACAGATATCCAAACAAAATGCCAGGATTGAGGAATTTATCTCAAATGAAAGAACAAGATAAGGCCATAGCCAGAGATTTAAGGGAAACAGATATAAGTAACATGCCTAATGGAGAATTTAATGCAACAATCATAGGGACACTCACTGGTCTTGAAAGAAGAAAACACATCAGTGAGACCCTCATGACAGAGATAAAAAGACTAAAAAGAATCAATCAGAGATGAAGAAGATAATAAATGAGATTGGAAACAGGTTTGATACAATGAATAGCAGGCTGGGAAAAGAAGAGGAATGAAATTGGCAATGTAGAAGACAAAACAATGGAAAATAAAGAGGCTAAATAAAAGTGAGAAAGAAGAATTATGCAACATAAGGGCAGACTTGGGGTACTCAGTGACTCCATCAAATGTAAAACCATTTGTATTATAGGAGTCTAAGAAGAAGAAGAGAAAGAAAAGGGGGCAGAAATTTATTTGAAAAATAATAGCTGAAGGATGCCTGGGTGGCTCAATTGGTTAAGCATCTGACTTTTGACTTTAGCTCAGGACATTATCTCATGGTTTGTGGGTTCGGGTCCTACACCAGGCTCTGTGCTGATAGTGTGGAGACTGCTGGGATTCTCTCTCTCCTCTCTCTGCCTCAGTCTGTCCCAAAATAAATGAATAATTGAAAAAAAAAGAAAGGAAATAAAAAGAAAACTAATAGCTGAAAAGGTCCCTAATCTGGAGAAGGAAACAGATATCCTGATCTAGGAGGCGCAGAGTTTGCATCAAAATCAATAGAAGCAGGCCAACATCAAGCCATATTGTACTGAGATCTGCAAAATTCAGTGATTAAAAAACCCCTTAAAACCAGGAAAACAATAGTAGTCCTTAAATTACAAGGGAAGACCCATAAGACTAATTGGACATTTCTCAAAGGAGGCTTGGTAAGCCAGAAAGGAGTGGCATGATATATTCAAAGTGCTTAATGGGAAAATTCTACAACCAAGAATACTCTATTCATCAAGGCTATTGTTCAGAATAGAAGAAGAGATGAAGAGTTTCCCAGACAAACAAAAACTAAAGGAGTTTTTGGCCACTAAACCAGCCCTGCAAGAAATATTAAAGGGGACTCTTTGAGTATAAAGGAGAAACCAAATGTGACAAAGACAAGAAGGAATCAGAGAAAATCTCCAGAAACAATGACAAAAAAGTAATAAAATGGGAATAGCAATAAATACATATCTAACAATAACTATTCTGAATGCAAATAGAGTAAATGTTTCAATCAAAAGACATAGGATGTCAAAATGGATAAAAAACAAGATCCTCATATATACTGCCTAGAAGAGACTCATTTTAGGGGTGCCTGGGTGGCTCAGTCGGTTAAACGTCCAACTTCGGCTCAGGTCAGATCTCATGGTTTGTGGGTCTGAACCCCGCATCAGGAGCCTGTTTCAGAGTTTCAGATTCTGTGTCTCCCTCTCTCTCTGTCCATCCCCGACTCATGCTCTGTCTCTCTCTGTCTCAAAAATAAATAAACTATAAATTTTTTTTTTAAAAAGAGACTCATTTTAGACCTAAAGAAACAGGCAGATTGAAAGTAAGGGGCTGGAAAAACATTTATCACACAAATAGACGTCAAAAGAAAGCCAGAGTAGCAATTCGTATATCAAACAAACTAGCCCTTGAAACAAAGACTGCAACAAGAGACAAAAAAAAAGGATGTTATATGATAATAAAGAGGACTATCCAACAAAAATATCTAATAATTGTAAATATATATGCCCCTAACATGANACACCCCATTTTCATTGATAGGCAGATCATGTAAGCAGAAAATCAACAAGGAAATAATGACTTTGAATGACATACTGAACCACATGGACTTAACATATATTTAGAACATTCCTTCTTATAACAGAGACAACAAAGCAATATGAGATATAAAACATTGTTTGCAGTAAAGACAAGTAACTGTCAGGTTTTAAAAATGAACTTGGGGGGGCGCCTGGGTGGCTTAGTCGGTTAAGCATCCGACTTTCGCTTGGGTCATGATCTNGAGCTCCATGAAAGTATGATTTACTCCAAAGTAATATTTTTCATAATATCCTTATTTAGCCACAAATAGAAATATTAGATGAAATCTCAAAAAAATGGGAAGGTTCACNTCAACAGAAGCCAGCCATAAGTTAATTGTCTGTTTGGAAATTACATTTTGCTGCTCTATTTTATTTGAAAATTGATATATTCAGTTCCGTATCAGAGAGCCTACAAAGTATAACTAATGTCCATTTTCTTTCTATTTTTTTTGTTCTTCATGCAGCACACATTTATCTTAATGAGTACATGGCTTTTTAAATGATAGCTGTAAAACAAAATAGCACTATTTGCATTTCAGAGTAATCAGTAATAACCAGCTTCAATTTTACCAGAACTAAAATGGTGCTAAAGGGAATCTGTCTCATGCTGATCAGTTCAACATCTGAAATTTTAGCTTTAAAAATCTGCTAAACAATGATAAAAATACTTCTTGCATGTAATATTAAATTTTATAACACACCCAGTTTAACATTATGAAAGAAAAAAATTCACAATGTCCACCCAGGACTCTATTTTGTTGGGAAATTGTTGATTCATTTATTTGNCCTCTCTCTTTTCTTTTTGATCAGTCTGTCTAACATTTTATCAATTTTGTTTATTCTCTCAAAGAACCAGCATTTAGTTTCCTTGATCTGCTCTACTGTGGGTTTTTTGTTTGTGTACCGTTTGTTTCTGCTCTAATCTTTATTATTTCCCTTCTTCTGCTGGCTATAGGCTTTATTTTCTGCTCCTTGTCTAGCTTCTTTAGGTAATCTCTGTCCTTTCTGAAATTGTCCTTGCAGCATCAAAACTATTAACAAGGCCAAAAAATCCAATCACTTACTTTTTTAATCTCAACCCATTTGTTATGTCTGTATAATTTTAGGTTGTTGACTAACCCTTTCTTCCTAAAGTTTTCTTCTCCACAGATTTTCTAAATACGGCTTCAGCATTATTCCCCCACTCAGCTTCTCTAATTCTTCCTTCTCTGGCAACTCTTATTTCTATACTCAAATGTGGTGTTCACCAAAGTTCTTTCGTTGGCCTTCTTACTTTCTCTTCTGTAGTGATCTCTTTTAATGTTATAGTTTTAATTATTCCCTTTGTGAGGATATGCAACAATAGGTAATTATTAATAAACATGCAAATACCACATGTTCACCTCCCTATTAGGCAATTTTAGGTATATATTCAATTTACACTTCAAATTAGAGAGGTTCAAAAATAATTTTCCCAAAATAGGATCCTTCCTCTGAAATTACTACTTTCTCACTTTAAAAAAAAAAATGGCATCACTATTTAGCCAGTTGATTTTTTCTTTTCCAAATATCAGTTGCATCTTTCCTAGTTTAGGTTCTTTTTGCTCAAACTCTTGTGATAGTCTAATAATTAATTCCTCCTACTTCACTTTTTTTTTCTGTAACCACTTCATATCTACCACATCAC
>NW_027531033.1:445229-449085 GCF_008692635.1 Crocuta crocuta
ACTTCTCATGGCTTCTCAAAATTACTCTCTTCTTCTTTCACCTTGTATCTTGATATAATTTATTTGCTCTGCCTTAAATTCCAACTTATTGTCTTCCTCCTAACATATTGAGTCCTTATAGGCTATACTAAGATCTCAATCTACTGGAATCCCAACAAGGAAATTAATCACATCTGTGAAATTTCCTGAGCTGAAAGCTAGAATTTGTCCCTAACTTCCCTGAACTAGCAAAATATTTTATGTACTGTATTTCAGAGTCAATTTTTATTACTGAGGATACTGACAAATGACAACAAATAGTAAAAGGTAAACCAAATGGTTAATGGATGCTTCATGCCCTTAAAAGAGTGATTATGAACTTTTTGCAACCACTTATAGAATATTACAGAGTAACTAACCATGATCTTTTTATAACAAAATAAATTTACAGGGGCACCTGGGTGGGTCAGTAAGTTAAGCGTCTGACTCTTGGTTTTGGCTCAGGTCACCATCTCAGTTCGTGAGTTTGGGCCAGTCATTGGGCTCTATGCACAGAGACTGCTTGGGATTCTCTGTCTCCCCCTCTCTCTGCCACTTCCCCGCTCATGCTTGCTCCCACTCTCTCTCTCTTAAAAATAAAGAAAAATACACATTTTTAAAAAACCTAAATTTACAGCACAGTATTGGTAGCACTCTGTATATTATATAAAATGCTAAATACTTATCCACTTATATGCTTAGTCTTGTAAAAGACTACCAATATTGCATTAATTACAATTAGGATTGGGATGGGGCTATGGCAGTGAAGGGTTTAGTTAAACGCACATATATAGAATTTGGAATTACCACAAAATCACAGCCAATTAAACCAATAAACATTTAACACATACATTAAAGTTTTTTTAATGTTCTGAGAGGAGAGGGGGAGAAAACAAGCAGGGGAGGGGCAGAGAGAAATGGAGACACAGAATCCACGAAGCAGGCTCCAGGCTCTGAGCTGTCAGCACAGAGCCTGACATGGGGCTCGAACCAATGAACCACTGAGATCATGACCTGAGGTGAAGTTAGACGCTTAACTGACTGAGCCACCCAGGGACCCCTTAATGCATATATTTAACACATACATATAAGTAACCTTACCACCACCATTTTAGTAGGTGCACGGTAGATGCTGGGTTAAAGCATGGGGTAGTGATAAAAGGGCAAAAAGAAATATAATCCTGTCATAGGGTTGCTACATCGTTGTCCTGAGAAGCTATGAATATACTAGTCTTTAAATGTTAATAATAACAACTAATTCCAAAACAATCATCTCTCTTTTCCATATCTTAAAACATAGTAATACGATCATATATTTTTGAGCACCATTCTCAGAGAAAGCCCTAAATGTATCCAGGCCTTTACATTAACTTTGGATGATTACTCTGCAGGATAGAGAAATACCACTTTATTGGTAGAAAACTGGAGCACATAATATTTATGTCATTGTCCAAGGTAAGAAAATGTATCATTATTTTCTTATTCCAAATTTAACATTTTATTCAGTAGAATAAAAGCCAATTAGCAGGTGATTATTTTCCTTTTCTTTAAGTAGGATTTTCAGAGGTATCCCAAAAAAGGGATGCAGGAAAAATAAATAGAAAATCCCAATGAGAAATTATAGATTTTACTACGGTTTCTGAAAATGCAGTAATGAGGACACAGGAAAATATTATGGGAATGGGTATGTGTGGGGAGGGGTTGAACAGAAGGAGGAGTGAACAAAAGGAAATTGGTTTGACTGAAGACTTTTATATCAGTGTTCTGATGTGAGTATGAATTCTGAAGCCAGATAAGTTAGTATGCGTGGTGATGAAATTTAAGTCCCCAAAATATAAAGACATCCAAATGTACAAAGTCAAGCCAGTTGGGAGGGAGAATAATCAAGGGGATAAAACACTGGAATGTGCTGGGATCTAGGTTGTAATCCTACACAAGGCATTTAATTGCTAGGTGGTATTTGACAAGTTATTGGAACAACAAGGTCTCAGGTTCTTCATTTACAGAATAATGTTGGACAGCATGACATCTAAAGCCTGTTCCAGAACTAAAATGATAGGATACAGGATTTCAATAAACAGGGTCATATTCACCTTTGTGAATGAGGGCAGAAAATTGCACAAAGCCTATAAAGGTAGCTGTATTTGACAGTGCTATCAGATATCAGAGAATAGATGGGATTTAGACTCTAAATTCACTTGTATTCAATTAATCAAATTTTACACAATCATCACTAAAAGAGACATTTCTCTGGTATGCTTATAAAGACAGAAGGGTCTAAGAGAAAGACTGAAGATGAATGAGGGGAAAGAGGGGTGCCTGAGTGGCTCAGTTGGTTAAGCCTCTGGCTTTGGCTTAGGTCATGATCTCAGGGTTCGTGGGTTCGAGCCCCGTGTTGGGATCTGTGCTGACAGCTCAGAGACTGGAGTCTGTTTCAGATTCTGTGTCTCCCTCTCTCTCTGCCCCTCCCCCACTCATGCTCTGTCTCAAAAATAAATAAACTGTAAATTTTTTTTTAAAAAATTAAAAAAAATGAAGGGGAAAGAATGAGGAAGGACTAAAAAAAGGAAAAGTAAAAAAAAAAATAATAAACTAGATATCATGGGTCATTGTTGTCTAGAGCTAAGGCACTTGGCAGCCATTCTTAAGAACAGGAAGTTCAGAGTAAGAAAAGAGCTTCTTTCATGATGTTGAATGATAGATTAGCTAGAGAAGAAATTTCTCATTTTTATGGTCACATTCTAATCCAGAGGTTCCCAATTTTACCCTGCGGCTCTCTATGTCTTTAGGTGCAGGTAATTCATAGAGCAATGTGACAGCATATAGAAACTTGAAGTACTCCATTTAGTGACATCTTCAGAATATACCTGGCAAACAACTCCATCAATTGTTCTTTAAAGTAGACAAATGATTCTCCAATAAACACCAAAAAGATATTTTGTCAGTTAATTTACATAGTCATCACATACCTGGAAATTAACTGATGTTTTACATATCTTTCAACTGTAACAATATTTTTAGTTAGGCTGGCACTAATCGTTGCTGTCTTGACAAATGATTAAAATGAATTTACCAGAGCAAGAACCATCTGGCTAAAATAATTTCAGGCAGTTGTCAGCTATTTTACTGCAAATCATCAGTAGAAATGAGCAAAGTCACTTGATAAAGGGCAGCCTATGGAATGCGAGAAGATATTTGCAAACAACATATCTGATAAAGTGTTAGTATCTAAAACCTATAAAGAACTTATCAAACTCAATACCCCAAAAACAAATAACCTAGTTAAGAAATGGGCAGAAAACATGAATAGACAGTTTCGAAAGAAGACATAGAGATGACCAACAGACACATGAAAAGATGCATAACATCACTCATTGTAAGGGAATGACTCAAAACCGCAATGAGATACCACCTCATATCTGTCAGAATGGCTAAAATTAACAATGCAAGAAACAGCAGGTGTTGGCAAGGATGTGTGGAAAGGGGAACTCTCTTGCATTGTTGGTTGGAATGCAAACTTGTGTAGCCACTCTGGAGAACAGTATGGAGGTTCCTCAAGAAACTAAAAATAGAACTACCTTATGACCCATCAATTGCACTATTAGGTATTTACCTAAAGGATACAAAAATACAGATTGGAAGGGGCACATGCACCCCAATGTTTATAGTGTCATTATCAATAATAGCTAAACTATAGAGAGAGCCCAAATGTCCACAGACTGATGAATGTATAAAGAAGAGGTGGTATGTGTGTGTATATACATACAAATATATATATATATATACATACAAATATATATATATACATACAAATGTATATATATATATATATTATACA
>NW_027531033.1:449173-455621 GCF_008692635.1 Crocuta crocuta
ACGCACACACACAGGACTATTACTCAGCCATCAAAAAGAAGGAAATCTTGCCATTTAAAATGATGTCAATACAGCTAGAATGTATTACTTAAGCAAAATAAGTCAATCGAGAAAGATACCATACGATTTCACTCATACGTGGAATTTAAGAAACAAAACAAATGCACATATGGGAAGTGGGTTGGGGAGAAAAGTAAAAGAAACAAACCACAAGAGACCCTTATGATATGGAACAAACTATGGGTTGATGGGAGGGATGGGTGATAGGTACTAAGGAGGGCACTTGTGATGAGCACTAGGTTTTGCCTGTTAGCAATGAATCACTGAATTCTATTCCTAAAACCAATAATACACTGTATGTTAACTAACTAAAATGTAAATGAGACAATGGAGGAAAAACATAAATATAAATGACTAGCGGTAAAAGAAAAAAAAATGACCAAAGTGATATGTGGGGGTGTTAAAAAGGCAATAATTATAACCCAAACAGTTCTTTAATACAAATATAATAATTAACTTCCATGCAGCCTTACATTAGTGTTACAAATAATATCACTTGGCATTCAAGCCCCAGTGAATTGCCATTATGGCTGCCAGCAGAATCTGGAAGGCAGTCACCATTTTACTAACAGAGAATGGAAGAAAATGGTTCTTGGAAATAATTTCACTTGTTCATGAATTTCCTAAAAGCAGGACTCACAAGACTTTTGATATTTCTTCTCACCTTTTGATTTCACTGGTCAAATAATATTTTGTATTTTCCTATAATGTCAATCAGTATAAATTATGGCACCACCTATTCTGATATTACTTAAATGCCAATATCAAATGATAGCCTTTTAGACATTGAAGGAATAGAACAAGAAATCCA
This sequence comes from Crocuta crocuta, assembly GCF_008692635.1. Classification (NCBI taxonomy): domain Eukaryota; kingdom Metazoa; phylum Chordata; class Mammalia; order Carnivora; family Hyaenidae; genus Crocuta; species Crocuta crocuta. Next base: position 450,045 of record NW_027531033.1, read on the forward strand.
GTGTTCAAGGAAATGTAAATTATTATTTTATTCACTAGTTCCTTCTGAGACCATAATGATATAAAAGGTTGTTGGAAAATAGAAGCATTAAACCTGTTATAACTTGTTTTCAATCTACTGGAAATAGGTTCATAATACACTGTGTGCACATGGCTAGGACCATGGGTATTAAAAACATTATTTCATCCAAGTGTCCAAAGCTGTAATAATATTACTATAATCCCTTGGCTAGACATCTCCTGCAGAGTATTAAACATAAATACCTTCTTTCTCTCCTCCCTTCCTCTCCCCCTTCCATAAATACATGCTAGTATAACAGGTAGAATATCCTAACTGATAGAGGCATTACTAAGTCACTGAGGTAAGGCATCCCTAATATGGTGCCTGCAAATGTCAGGCTAAACTGTTTCATAAACATGTCCTTATCAAAATTTTTTAAAGAGGTTGTACTCTTTATGCAGTTTTACTAATAGGTCTTTTAAACAGACACATACTCTTAGAAAACTAACTTCAGAAATTAAGTTCTAAAGAATCTCACAGTAGGATAACTCATTATTTCGAATCTTAATGTTTTGGGCTCCTGGGTGGCTCAGTCGGTTGAGCATCTGACTTCGGCTCAGGTCATGATGTCACAGTTCGCGAGTTCGAGCCCTGTATTGGGCTCTGTGCTGACACTTCAGAGCCTGAAGCCTGCTTAGGATTTTGTGTCTCCCTCTCTCACTGCCCCTCCCCCTCTCATGGGCTCTCTCAAAATGTTTCAAGGGAAACCGTTTTAAAGATATAAAGGAATCTACTTCTATGAAAGATTTGATTAATAATTTCACCATTAATATCCAAGACAATTAAATACATATTAATCTAACCTCCTGCCACGTTTAGGAGTCCTTTCCATAACAAAGTCATAAAGTGTTTGCATCAACACTTCTTACAGTAGCATACACCTTCCTAACACAAATGGGAAAGCAATCCTAAAACACAGGTATAATTTCTTTCATTTTCCTTTGTGGGTCCTAATATTTCTTTCATTTTCCTTTGTGGATCTTAATATTTCATTTCAAAACTTTATATTATCTTGGTGAGAGAAGAAGATGATGGAAAAATAGGACCTGGGGCTAATCTCATTCCACAAACACAACTAGATTACTATCAGTTCATCATAAATACCCCAGAAATTGACTTAAGACTTAGAGACCAAACTCCACAACTAAAGGTGGATAAGGGCCCACTCTGAAGAAGGCAGGAAGTGTAGAGACATGGTTTATGGGAGACAAGGATTGTGGGGGCTGTGGAGGAAAGGGAGCCCTGGCTGAGGAGAGTGGTATGAGAGAGAGGAGCACAAAGGGAAATACACACGGAGAATGTTTTATGCAAAGTCATTGGCTTGGAATATGAGAGGGACTGAATTTCATCAGCACATCCAACTAGAGTTTGAAAGGTCAGAGGGCTTGGCTAGGTTAGAGCCCAGAAGTCAGTGTTTTGCTCCTGGAGAGAAGATGGTGAAAAACCCTGGGACAGACATTGTGAAAACAGTGATCTGAAGACACCTAAGACCCACAGGAGGGAGATTATTTGCTCATGTCAAAGTGTGTCCTTGTGAAGCAGCCTCATGAAGATGCCTTTCTGGGAATAGAGGAGTTGATTGGCACCATCTTCCTCCGTGGCCACCTGCATGAAACAGCACAGTACTGACACTAGCTGCCTAACTGCTTACACAAAGCCCCGTACCCCTGTACTCTGGCGGGACTGCCCTTCTCAGTCATGCTTACTTCTGTCTCACTCTGGTAGGCCCATCACCCAGAAGACCAGTACGAACATCTGCCCACAACATGTTTCCTGACCAGTAGGGCCTCTGTTCTGGTTGAAGTGGTGTAAGGTCTCATTTCAAAAGCAAAACAGAAGACACATAACAGCAGAGAGCAAGCACCACACACTGGAGACACTACCTGAAGTGCCAGACCCTAAGCATACATGGACCTTTTCTTCATAAGGCCATTACCCTCAAGAACAGGAGACATAGCTCCTGTTCATAGAAAAATGCCGAGACTTAGACAAAATGCCAAGATGGAGAAATCTATCACAAGTGAAAGAACAAAATAAGGCCATGGCAAAGGTCTAAGTAATATAGATATAAGTAACATGGCTGATGGAGAATTTAAAGCAACAATCATAAGGGTACTCACTGGGCTTGAAAATGAAGAGGAGGAGACATAAGTTCAGTGAGACCATATCACAGAGATACAAGAGTAAAACAAAAGAATCAATCAGAGATGAAGAATACAATATATGAGATTGGAAACATGCTTGGTGCAATGAACACAAGGCTGGGAGAAGCAGAGGAACAAATTAGTGACCCAGGAGACAAAAAAATGGAAAATAACAAATCTGAACAAAACAGATAAAGAAGATTATACAACACAAGAACAGCCTGTGGGAACTNTCCTAGTTTGGAGAAGGAAACAGATATCCAGATCCAGGAGGCACACAGAGCTCCATCAAAATCAATAAAAGCAGGCCAATACCAAGACATATTATAAGTAAATTTGTAAAATACAGTTATGAATAAAAAATTTTAAAACCAGCAAGACAAGAAAAGTCCTTAACTTAAAAGGGAATACCTGTAAGGCAGGTTGGACATTTCTTGACAGAAAATTGGCCAGTAAGAAGGGAGGGCATGATATATTCAAAGTGTTGAAAGGAAAAATCTGCAGCAAAGAATATTCTATCCAGCAAGGCTATCATTCAGAATATAAGGAAGATAAAGCTTCCCAGAAAAACAAAAACTAAAGGAGTTCCTGACCACTAAACCAGCCTTGCAAGAAATATTAAAGAGGACTCTTTGAGTAGGAAGGAGAGAGCAAAAGTGACAAAGACAAGAAGGATCAGAGAAATGTCCAGGAACAACAACAAAACAAGTAACAAAATGGGAATAAATATAAATGTATCAATAATTACTTTGAATGCTGCTCCAATCAATAGACATAACTACTCCAATCAATAGATATAGGGTGTCAAATAGATAAAAAAAAAAAAATCCACATATAGGCTGCCCGTAAGAGACTCATTTTAGACCTAAAGACATGTGCAGATTGAAAGTGAGGGGATGGGGAAACATTTGTCATGTAAATGGATGTCAAAAGAAGGCCAGAGTAGCAATACTTACATCAGACAAACGAGACCTTGAAACAAAGATTATAACAGAAGATAAAAACGGATGTTATATGATAATAAAAGGGGCTATACAACAAGAAGATATAACAAGTGTAAATATATATGCCCCCAACTTGGAAAACCCAAATACATAAACAATAACAAACATAAAGGAACTCACTGATAATAATACAAGAATAGTATGGGAGTTCAACACCACAATTACATCAGTGGAAAGATCATCTACATAGAGAATCAACAAGGAAACAATGGCTTTGAAAGATACACTGGAACAGATGGACTTCTCAAATATATCCAGAATATTCCATCTTAAAACACCAGAATACACTTGCTTTTCAAGTGCACATGGGATATTCTCCAGAATAGATCATATAATTAGGTCACAAAACAAGCATTAACAAATATAAAAAGAATGAGATCATACCATGTACCTTTTCTGAACACAGTACTATGAAACTAGAAGCCAGCCACAAGAAAATATTTGGAAAGACCACAAATACATGGAGGTTGAATAACAGGCTACTAAACAATTGAATGGGTCAATTAGGAAATCAAAGAAGAAATTAATTAAAGAGCACATCAAAAGAAATGAAAATAAAAACACAATGGTCTAAAACTTTTGAGATGAAGCAAAAGTGGTCCTGAAAGGGGAGTACCTAGAAAAAGAAGCCTACTTTAAGAAGCAAGAACTATCACAATAAGCAAGGTAACCTTACACCTGAAGGAGTTAGAAAAAGAAAAATGAAAAAAGCCTAAAGCCAGCAGAAGGAAGGAAATAATAAAGATTAGAGCAGAAATAAATTATAGAAAAACTAAAAATAAATCAACACAAAAGATCAATACAACCAGGAGGTAGTTCTTTGAAAATAATAATAAAACTGAAAAACCTCTAGTGAGACATCATAAAGGAAAAATAAAGGACCCAAATAAATAAAGTCACAAATGACAGAGAAGACATAACAACCGATACCATAGAAACACAATTATAAGAAAATATTATGCGAAACTACATTCCACGATTAGACAACCTTGAAGAAATGGATAAATTCCTAGAACCCTATAANTCTGTTATTCAGGTAAGCCTACTTAGGCTTAGAGAGGGTGGTAACTTAACCTAATGTTATAGTTGGAATAAATATTTTCAAAGTCTTAGTTATAGGAGAAAAAGATTGAGAGAATATTCAGACAGAAATAGGAAAGTGTAATCTGTGAATGGTGAATAGGAAATAATTCATTTCACCTACAGTACAAAGGCCTTCATGGGAAATTTTAGAAAAATTTGAATTAGAGGACTTGATCTGCAGACCTCAGTGATCAGATTTTAATTGTTATTATATAGCAGTATGATTAATTCTATTCATATGCAATAAAAAGTGTCTCCATACGGTCTATTTGTTAAACTCTTTATTTGAGCCTGTTTTCATTACTCAAAATAATAATTTTTAAAGAGCTTTATTTTCCCCCAATTTGTCAAGCAATGCATTCTTATTGAGGAATATTCAGAGAGTACAGAAAAGTAAAAGGGACATTTTACCTTACTTATTAATGCGTTAGTGAATACAGTGTTTTAAACGGAATGCAAGAGATGCATATGTTTCAGTAATGATATCTAAGTTATTTGGCCTTTTACAAATCTAAACTGAGAGACTACTCCTGACTGTCAGTTCAGTTCCTAAGCAACATTAATGTAAGATAAAACACCATCTACATCGTCCCTTTTTCTGTAAATCACAACAAAATCCTCAAGGGAAANAGGTCATGATTTCCCAGTTGATGGGTTCAAGTCTCGCATAGGACTCTGTGCTGACAGCTCCAAGCCTGGAGTCAGCTTCAGATTCTGTGTCTCCCTCTCTCTCTGCCCCTCCCCCACTCATGCTCTGTCTCTGTCTTAAAAATAAAATAAACATTAAAAATTTTTAAAAAGAAAATTCTTAAGTTGTATTTGTTTTCAGAAAATCAAATCCTCTCCAAATTGATTTTAATATATTTTTAAGTCTACCCATCTATTTCAAACCATATATTCCATAAATTATCAGTAGAACATAGAAATTAAAGTTCCTACACGGGGCGCCTGGGTGGCTCAGATGGTTAAGTCTGACTTTGCCTCAGATCATGATCTCACAGTTTGTGGGTTTGAGCCCCATGTCGAAGTCTGTGCTGACAGCTCAGAGCCTGGAGCCAGCTTCAGATTCTGTGTCTCCCTCTCTCTCTGCCTCTCCCCCACTCACACTCTGTCTCTCTCTTAAAAATAAACATTAAAAATTTAAAAATATATATGAATTAGGAATTATATTCTTCTATTAGTCCTAGAAACATAAAAAAATAATAAAAAATAAACATTTAAAAATTAAAAAAAAATTAAAGTTCCTCAAATACAACATATACATACACATACATATCTAAATGAAG
>NW_027531033.1:455942-457783 GCF_008692635.1 Crocuta crocuta
TTCTGGAATGCACAATAAGTTTATATTTGCACCTATAAGACATGTGTTATAACAAGCATCACATGACATATAATTCAATGGAACATGGAAAGTTTCTGATTTAAAAATTGCTATAAATACAAGCAACACTGGTGATTCCATCCAGATCTTTTCTGTAGATAAGACTTCTTCCTGTCCTCCTCTTTTCTACTTTCTGTTACTGGACATTTCTCCTCTTCCAATGGGATCTTTCCAACTGTTGGCTATGGGACAAACTTTTCCTATGCCCTCTCTTTGTATGACATGGTTTCCAGACCTACTATCAACAGACGATTTCTCTTTCGGACATGTCCCAGTGGACTAATAATCTGAATCTTTAATAACATGTCAATGAAAGCAAATTGTTACATACTCACTGCAGTGTTTCCTAAAAAATAATGTTGAAAACTGGAAATAAGTGAAATGGTTAATAACAGGTTATTGGCTATGTATAAACCATGCTGCATAATAAAATGCTATACTACTATTAAAAGTCATGAAGAATATTTAATCAAAAGGAAAGATAAATATGGTACATTGTTATGGAAGAAAATTATAGAAAACACANAGCTTACAACCTCTAAAATTGCAGTGTTTCATGGATACTCCAGGCCTCCCTTGGAAAAGTCACCATTTCTCATGACTTCAAAGACCATTTATATGCACCAATGAATCCCACATTTATATAGCCAGGTTAGATCTTTCCCAATAATACAGAGAAATGTANTCATTTTTGACTCCTCTATTTTTCTTGCAAATTATCCCTAATCAATTTCCAAATTTTTAATTTCAAAATATATCAAGAATCTGATTTTTTTTTTCAACACTGCTTCCACTTGGTGCAAGCCACTGCCATTCCTGACTGGGTTATTATTCAAAAGAATACTAATTGTTTTCCTGGCTTTTTCCTTTGCTTGCCTACAGATTGTTTTCAAAACAGTAGCAAGAGTAATCTTTTTGAAATCTAGGTTATCAAAATATGCTATTTCTCTAATCAAAACTTTCCAGTGCCTTCCTATTTCAACGTAAAAGTTAGCCTTTGTTTTTTTCAATTTTTTAAACATCTATTCATTTTTGAGAGATAGAGACAGAGTGCGAGCAGAGGAAGGGCAGAGAGCGAGGGAGACAGAATCTGAAGCAGGTTGCTGGCTCTGAGAACAGGCAAGCAGAGGAGTGGGAAAGCTTTGTGGTGGCAAAACGGTAAGGTATGAGGAGACATTGTTGGCGTGGGGGAAAGGACAGGAGCTGACTAGAAAGAGGGGTGTCCTACATAATCGGTGAGGGGGGCTGCATATCTGCTTTCCCCTCTCGGTCCCACGTTGGGGGCGAGGAATGAGGGAAGCTGTCCTTTCAGTCCTGACTGAAGTTCCTATCTGCTCTGGGCTTCTGTTATCAACCTGATCTCATCTCCATAGAGGCTTCCTTTTGCTCATTCCATTGTAACCAGTTGGTCTTCCTACTTTCCTCAAATTTCCCATGCATACAACTGCCGTAGGAAATTTGCTGTTCTGTGCTAGAAAACCTCACCTCAGACCACTCACACTTTCATCTTGCTTCATGGCTCTCCATAATATTTATCACCATCCTTCATTCGGAATCATNATAAACATTGTTTGAATAAATAAAAGGAAACATAGGGGATTATCTTTGTGACTTTAGGGAAGAGAGTTTCTTCTGCAAGACACAAGTAGTTGATGCCACAAAGGAAATTATTGATAAAAATTACTATATTATTTTCTTTAATTCTGTTCATTAAAAGACATGGTTTTAAAAAGTAAAAACAGAAGATTCAACTGTGACAAGATATTTCCATCACATATAAT
>NW_027531033.1:457837-460402 GCF_008692635.1 Crocuta crocuta
GAAGTGATCATAGCAAAGCAATTTGAAACAACAGCAAGATACCACTCACTAAATTGACAAAAATTAAAATGTCTGAAAATACTTAAAGTTGACTACATATGAAATAAAAAAAAATAATTATGTCCTGCTATTGAGAAAATAAACTGAAAAAAAAGAAAGTATAAACTGGTATAACTGTTTTGGAAAAAATTATTATTATCTGATATATTTAAAGAGGTTGAAAAGGTTATCCTCATAACCTGATAATTCTAATCCTGATAAAATCTACTGGAACAGTTTTCAGAGTGTGGCCTAGGGCCACTGGGGGTCTCTGAGGCCCATTCAGCAGGTCCAAAAGGTGAAAACAAGTTTCATATCTAAGACATTATTTGCCTTTTTTTCATTTTCATTCTCACAGGGGTGTGCAATGGAGTTTTCCAGAGTCTACATAATGTGTAATAACACCATTGCTTTAATGGCTATAACAATGTATTCTGTCCATTCTTTCTTTTAATTAAAACTATCTCAGTTTTAATTCCTAATATAATCAAATACTGATATATCTAACTCACATAAGCAAAAGTTCTTGTAGTCCTCTATTCTTAAGAGTGTAAAAAAAGTTTGAAAATAGCTGCTCTAGAGGAAAATCTGCACACATGCATTAGGATGCACATAAAACATTATTTACCTTAGCTTTGTTTGTATTAACAAAAGACGAGAGAGGTTGGTGGGCCAACCAAATGTACATTGACAAGAGAATAGATAAGCAAACTGTGGTGTATTTATATAATAGAGTGCTTTATGACCAGACAAGTGAAATTCTAGCATATATGCCAACCTTGGCAAATGTTATAAATATAATGTTTAAGGAAAACTAATTGTGGAAAAAATGCTTATTTTATGATTCCATTTATATAATGGTTCAAACCTGAACAAAAGTAGATGATATATTGTTTAGGGGAATTTCATGGCAAAATATAAAGAAAAACAGGTATGATAGACACAGCTCAAGACAATGGTTACCTCTGGAGTGGGATAAAGAAGATGAGATCTGAGAAAACTACACAGGATACTAATAAAGTTTCACTTCTTCAGTCTGGTGGTAAGTTCACAGAATTTTAAAGATCCTATTTTTTTTTAGTAATCTCTACATCCAACTTGGGCTTGAACTTACAACACGGATATCAAGAGCTGCATGCTCTACCGACTGAGCCAGCCAAACATCCCAAAATTTTAAATTCTTCTTCTTTATATTTTACATGCTATGCATATGTATGTGTGTTGTTCTCTAACTATGAAATATTTTGTAATGTTTTTTTTTAATGTTTTACCAACATTTAAAAACTAAAAAAGACAACTGCTTGCCAAGATTTTTTTTTTTTTAGACTTTCTATAAGAANCTTTTATTTTAGTTTGTCCATTTCTGTATTACATTCTAACCTGCTTTAAAAAAATAGATATCCACATCTCAGTCTTTTTCTTTTTTTATTTATTTCTGAGAGAGAGAGAGAGAGGCAGCGTGAGCAGGGGAGGGTCAGAGAGAGAGGGAGACACAGAGTCTGAAGCAGGCTCCAGGCGTTGAGCTAGCTGTCAGCACAGACCCTGATGCAGTTTCAAACCCACCAACCATGAGATCATGACTTGAGCCTAAGTCAGACGCTTAACCCACTGAGCCACCCAGGCACCCCCACATCTTAGTCTTTCTTAAACATTTAATTATTCTACCATCTGCATTGCATCTGAATACTGTCAATAATAACTATCCATTTTACTGACATTACTGTATATCACAGAATGATATTCAAGGTATTAAAAAGCAGTATACATTACATTATGCCAAGGGCTCTTATTTTTTCTCCCATAAAAAAGCATTTGGCAATGATCTCTTGCTTGTTTTTCCATATCATATAATTACTTAGGATACAATACATAAGGTTATAGCCAATTAATAAAAATTAGTGTAAAGAGTAATTTTTGGTAAATGTGTCATTTTATAAGAAAAAATATTTAGAATTAAGTGAAGAATAATGTTAACATCTATTTACTTGTTCTTACGTAACTCATAGTATTAACATCTCTTAAAATGTAGAAAAGGAGAACCTAGTACTATAGAACTAGATTTAATATTCCTAAAAATATGGAAGGAGGGAGAGAGGGAGATAGGGAAAGAGACGGAGAGATTAGGGGTACAGAAGGAGGGAGATTTTTGTAAGTAGCTAGTTTTAATCACGAAGATTACTTCATGCTTACTGCCTGTAATTGTTTGTTCTAAAATTGTATCAGTGTTTTAAAGAATGGATATAAAATGAAATATTCACAAACAGAATGTTATGGGATAAGGTTTACAGAATTTTGATAATGCTTTTTTGGAAACTACTTTATGTTTCCCATGAAACATAAACACTGCCAAGGGAAATCCTGCAACCTCTTTTTCAGCCTTTCAGTCCCCATCTAAATGTCAACCCTTCAAAGAAGCCATCTCTGAGCATATTACCAGAGTAGCCCCTCCCACTGCACCCACTACATAGTCTTATTGTCCATTATTGTACCCAGTATGTTTCCTTCCCAGCACATATCAAAGTCTCT
>NW_027531033.1:460599-461617 GCF_008692635.1 Crocuta crocuta
GTATAAATGTTATTAATTGTTGGTCTCTCCTATGAGACTGTAAGTGCCAGGAAGGCAGTGATCACATATGTCTTGATCACCAATGTAACACCAGGTGCCTAAGATAAAGCCTGGCATGTACTGAGCACTCAATAAATGCTTGTTGAAAACATGAAATACAATGCATTGAGTCCTCCTCCTGCTTTACTATTTAGCCTAAAATATTTTTGTCTTGATCTCTGTTGCAGTTTCTATTTTGCTTTTATGATATCTTGGGATATCATGAGTATAGATATTTGACAAAGGACCATACAACAAACTGCAGCCCATCATTCACAGACAGAAAAAGTTATAAAACACTACTACGTGAAGGGATAAATAAGATAATTTTAACTTATTCTAAAATACCCCCCTAAAATGAACAAAGATTACTAAGAATGTGTGAGAAGAAAATATGAATTTCTAAATTTGATGCATTGCTTTGGCACAGAGTTGACAATGTCAGTTTACCTAAGGCAACTCAGTCTCCATTTTGATTTAAAAAAAATAGTAGTGTAAACTCAGAACCATAAGTATGAACTTACAGTTATGAACTGAGCTCCTTGAGTGGAGCTAGGGGCCTGGAAAGATGGTTCCATCTGGAAAACAAGGTCTAGAAAAACCTCAGATTCTTGCCATGGGGTACGACAGGGAAATGAGCCAACCATGTCAAGCCATGGCTAGAAAAGTAGGACGGCTGTGCCTTAACAACATGTGTGGGAACCCTGTACTAAAAATTAATATTAAAACTTAAAATTTAGCAGAGGAAGAAAACCTGAAACCATTCTATGTGATACTTCTACAACCCAGGACATCTGGAACTTCCAAAGAAAACAATTTTTGCTAAAGGTGAGCTTCTAATTCATACCTTAGCAACTACAAAAATCAGAATACTCAGAAGGAGATTTTAAAATAAATATGTTCAAATGATCTGAGAAATGAAAAAAGGAATAAGCACCATAAAGCAAGGGGGGGGGAGTGGCTGGAGGAGAAAAATGAA
>NW_027531033.1:461744-464282 GCF_008692635.1 Crocuta crocuta
TAGAAAGTGTAGACATAAAAAATTATGAAATCTCAAAAATAAAAGTTGAGTAGTATTGTAAACTCATACCATACATACTCATTTCACACTAAAATAAACCTATGAGGCAGATGCTATTCTTATCTCCATTTTACAAATCATAAAAGTATGGCACAAAGAGGTTATCACCCAGCTAGCAAGTGGCAGAGAAAGAACTTGAACCTAGAAAGTCAAGTCAAGTCTTTACTTATAACTACCACACTATTCTGCGCCTTAACAAATGACTTGTAAGGTTTACTACATACAACTGAAGAAAGAATTAGTGAAATGGAGGAGAAATCTAAGGAAATTGATAATATTAGGGTATTATTAATTAGAAATGCTAGGAAGAGCTTAAGAAGGGATATTAAGAGATGGATACTAAGAAGGAAAGGTTAAACTTGGGAGGACAGAATGAGAAGGTTGCAAACACATCTCATAAGAATTGCAGATTAAGACACTACAGTGTTAGAGAACTGGAGGATTGCATGAATCCTCAAGATTGAAAAATCAACGTGATGCTAAAATTCTGCCTGCTTCTTAACTAAAAGAGAATAAGGCAGGTTTTCTTTATTGATAATTTTAGAGAAAGATTGAAATGCAGTGTTCTCCTATCTGTTGCTTATCCTTAAAAAATTTTTTGAATGTTTATTTATTTTTGAAGGAAAGAAAGAGTGTGTGAGCAGGGGAGGAGCAGAGAGAAAGGGAGACACAGAATTCAAAGCAGGCTCCAGGCTCTGAGCTGTCAGCACAGAGCCCAATATGCAGCTCAAATTCACAAACTATGAGATCATAACCTGAGCCAAAGTCAGATGCTTAACCAACTGAGCCACCCAGGCACCCCTCTACTGCTTACCTTTTAAAGATATTTTGGTACAAGGGCTGGAATAATCTTTTTTGAAAGGCACTTTTATAAAACCACTCCCCTGCTCAGAGTTAGACAATTACCCCTAGTTTTAATGCATAAATCCAATCCCAATTTCCAAGTCCTACATAACATAGTTCTATCATCACTTAACTGGACTGAACTGAATTTGGCCATTTTCCAATCAAGCCAATAATGTCACTGTCATCTGCAGAGAAAATGTCCTTCTATATATTCAACAGCACTGTTTCCCTTGCCTTTACTTCTCTCTGCTTCTCAATACCTATATCCATAGAAACGTTTGTTAACTCCTCTGACAACTCGAGCCCACATTAATTGCTACCTTAACTGAAATCCTAGAATCAGTATCTCATGGAATAATAGAAATTTCAGAACATCATGGATGGAAGGTTAATGCTATGGTCCTGGTAACCTATGACCTTAGAATTTGATTCATGAATGTTATGGTTTTAAGACTCTATAATTAATTATAGGACTCTGTATATATTCTGGAGTTCTAGAAAACTAGTATGGACTTCATAATGTGAATATGAGACTTTAAGGTAAACTTCTTAACATTTCTGAGTTTGATTCCTTTCACGACAAGGGGGAAATCCATAGGAATGCTGCAAATTTTAAAAGAGGCAACATGTATTTCCAGGTAAGATGGCCATAGTGTGTATCCTGAGAACCTGGGACCATAAAGCTGGGCAGCTGATTTGTGTTTGCTATTTCCAAATATGTATTTCCAGTGATGTTCATGTTTTGAAACCAAAATAAGTATGTTTCTTTGATTATCCTTCATTCCAGTATAGTTACCCACATCAGTTGCTGAAAACAAATGCTGCTCTGCAGGGACAGAGTGTTCAATTCAAACTCTCTGACACTGTATACAGGATTAGAGAAGTAACTATATTAAAGGGTGGTAACTATATTAAAATCAGTATCTTTAACAAGAAGGAGGTACAATGTCTCAGTTTGATAGCAGCTGTGAAGTTCAAAGTGATAAAGCTTCTGTTACTATCACTAGTCATTAGGATGGAGTCATTAAAAAATGTGTTATAATGTAGATGATATTGTCTGCAGGAAAGCCATTAGTAGACATGGAAACAGAAACTTTAAGAGGACCTAGCATCAAATCCTAACCATTAGACCACCAGGGAACATCGGTCTTGGCACAAACTGAGACAAGCAAAGATGCTGAATACTATTATGGATGCCATTAAATTAGAACACCCAGTCAGGTGCTGTAGAAAACATTAGATACCAATGTAGGCCATCTGAAAAATATGAATTATTTTTATGGGCAAGTAAACAATTGAGATTTGTGGATTTTTTTGTTATTTGGTTTTATTTTTACCATTTATGTTGGCAATTCAAATGCGCTCCAACTTAATAAGTGTTGATACAGTAAATTACAAAATCATAGAACTTTTTCAGAAGACTGTTTTTTCTAGAGAATCTTTTCATAAGACTTAATCTCTTGTACAGCATGAATGAATCTCAAAAAATTATGCTGAGTGAAAGAAGCCAGACAAAAAAGAGAACATGCTGTATGATCTATGTGCATAAAATTTTAGAAAATGAAAACTAATCTATGATAGAAAACTGATTAGTCATTGCCTCAGTATAAGGAATCTTTTGGGGATGGTAGG
>NW_027531033.1:464399-464798 GCF_008692635.1 Crocuta crocuta
TTTATCTTGATTGTGTTTATGGTTTATGGATATATACATATTTTAAAATTTATCAAATTTTATACTTTAGGTATGATTAGTTTATTGTATGTTTGTAATAAAACAGATTGGCTAGGTTTTGTTCAGAGTAAAATATTATCTGATAATATTCCTCATAGAGAGCTGATCATTTGCTAGGTATAGGTATTCTGTTTTGTTTGCTAGAGTGAGTGTATTCTGAACAATTATCTTGCATTTTAGCTCTATTTTACATGTGGATCTCTTTGCTTTTATATTTATTATATTTTTTTACAATAAGAATAAACTGTGAAGCACAACCTATATAAGCAAACCTACAGAATGGTAGATTCAATTTAATGATACATTTATAAGTTCCTCTCTAATTTCTTAAACTGGAAA
>NW_027531033.1:464826-465193 GCF_008692635.1 Crocuta crocuta
CCATATAAGATCAATTTTCTGGAGGGCAGGGATACAATGTCACTTATCTTTGTGTCACTTTTAGTATCTATCACAGAGTATTATAAACAGTAGACAATGTTGATTTAGATGGATTATATTCTATAACAGTATTTTAATGCTACCAATACTAAGAGGAAATGTTCATCAGGAAACCATTTAAATGGAAGTCTAAATTTCATATGTTTTTATTAAAATATAATCAATTATGTTAAAGATATGCACGATTTAGTGGAAATGACAATGATGGCATTTGCATGCAGTGTAAAAATAAACACTCTTTCTTACCCACTTAAATAATATCATGCCAGAGTATACATGAGACTGAAGAGTAGTATAATATGTCACC
>NW_027531033.1:465459-466250 GCF_008692635.1 Crocuta crocuta
GAAACTCTCTACCTTTCCCCCCTCTGCCAGGAAGGGTAGAATGATTCTTAACAACTGAAGACAAGCTAGGCTGTTACCTTGCAGGAGAAAGCAAGAAAGGAATCTACATAATAAGCCCTATTCACAATCCCTTATCTTCCATTAGTTTTCCCCATATATTTATTTACTTTTCACATTTTGCTGCCCCTAGAACTCAAAGTCCTTTCCTTTGTCTTATCACTTCTCTGCATAATGTACTGCTCTTTTGTTAAGATGCTCTGTAAACCCGAGTTCTACCCACCCCTTTGAGATACTCATCACTGAGTATTCCCATATATTAATAAACTTATTTGTTTTTCTCCTGTTAATCTGTCTTTTGTCAGTCTAATTTACAGGGCCACAGTTAGAGAATGTAGGAAGATAGAGGGGAAAATACAAGTTTTTCCTTCTCTACAACAGAAACATTTAATAAAAAGGATTTGGAAGGTAGGCTTTAAAATGCCAAAGGTTATTAACTAAAAATAACTCTTATACCAGAAAAATAAATCCACAAGAACAATATTTAAAGAAGACATTAATAATTAGTAGAAAAACATACTCATTTTTAAACAAAAGGGTTGTATATTGAATATTAAATATAATCTATTAATAATAACACTTAGAAATAATACTTAAAATGTGTGAGGCATTCATCCTCAACGGGGAAAAACTGAGAGCCTTCCCCCTGAGATCTGGAACACGACAGGGATGTCCACTCTCACCACTGTTGTTTAACATAGTGCTGGAAGTCCTAGCATCAGCCATCAGACAAC
>NW_027531033.1:466422-467527 GCF_008692635.1 Crocuta crocuta
TTGATTACTGCCAGTAGTAAAAACATTCATATCTACAGATATAGAACATATGGACAAATTATGTACTCTTGCACTACAGACACATGAACTTCCTGTCTATGCTGCACATTGTTTATGTCTTTTATTATCCCCATTTAAAGAAACAGATCAAGTTGTTATCAACTCACTTGCCCCAATGCCAGTGCTATTTCTGTTACAATGTTGTTAATGTTTTGCACCTTTCTCTAAATACAAAGATATTTGAGGCATTAATTCTGCTGGTTACTTTAATAGGCCTATTTTGACTGACACAAGCCTAGGGAAGGTTTATTAATTAGTTCCATGGGGACTAGGTAACTCTTTTGGTAGAAAGATTTAGTTTTAAAGATTCACCATCTTGATAATTTTTTACGTGTACCTTGCTGTTTTATTGACCTCTGATTTGCAGTATTCATATCACAAGATCTAATCATGAGCTACAAAAGAATCATAAAAAGAAGAGAAGATGAATCCAGGTAGAGGAAAATACCCATAATGGGCTGGTTAAGAGAGAAAGACAGATATCAGATGATTTCACTCATATGTGAGGAACTTAACAGATAATTATGGGGTAGGGAAGTAAAAATCAGATAAAAACAGAGAGGGAGGCAAACCATAAGATTCTTAAATACAGAGAACAAACTGAGAGTTGATGGGGGTCGGGGTAGGGAATATGGGTGATGGGCATTAAGGAAGGCACTTGTTGGGATAAGCACTGGGTATTATACGGGAGTGATGAATCACTGGATCCTACTCCTGAAGCCAAGAATACACTGTATGTTAACTAACTTGACAATTAAAAAAAAAAAAGGAGGAAAATATGGTAGAAGAATGAAGAAGTCAAGAAAAGTTGAGCAGCACCAACAGGCAGATAATCTGTATGCTCATGGGTAGATGATGTGGTGTGGAGCAGACAGGTAAGGGAAAGAAGGGCTTAAAGGAAAGAAAATAAGATACCTACACAAAATGCAAAAGTGAGGTTGACCTCATTTAAGATCATCATGATGATAATCCAAATCAGAGAGGAAAGCTTTATATAACCTAAACAAGCAATAAGTTAACCCAAAAACCCAAGGCTAGGACTACT
>NW_027531033.1:467567-472693 GCF_008692635.1 Crocuta crocuta
TCTATAAAATACCAGAAGAAAAGAAACATATTTATTTCTTGAGGACCTTCTCTCTGCCAGGCATGGCAGACTAATGACCTAGTCTTGGTGTACCTTTCCAGACTTATCTTACGCCCCTCTTCTCTTTCCATAGTATTTTCTAGTCACATTTGCCTTTTAGGTGTTAGAACACGTTAAACTCTTTCTGCTGTGGGTCCAACATCCTTGTTATTCTCTCTACGTAGAAATACTAAATGTCACATATTTAGACAACTTTCACTGATGCATCCAACCTAACATAGGAATGTCTGTCATTTCCTTCCATAGCACTTACCATAATTCATAAATATATTTTTACATATCTGTTAGTTTGTCCTCTATATTTCCCACTAGACTATAAGCTTCATGAGGACAGGGACTGGATCTGTCTAGTTCACTAGCATATTGCAACACACATTGAAAAAAATGAATAAACTATTACAGAATAATTTATTTAATGTTTAAGACCACATTGTGAGGTAAGTATTACCTACATATTAAGGAAGGAAAAAAAGTTAAGATTTACCTAGGGGACATACTTTGCCAAAAATCACATATATAACTAGAGAGCATAGAGTTGATATTCAAACCTGGGGTTTTGATCAATAGAACTCTTTATATTAAAGAATGCCTTCCCCATCAAAAACAAATTTAAAGGGAGAAATGTTATTTATAACAAAGTTTCTTCATTGCCTATTCCTCAAGTTAATAAGAATTCGAAGGAAATAATCTTTCCATTAGTTGCAAACTTTATTAATTTTTAAAATTCTATTATAGTCATAAGAATCAATAGCAACCATACCAATGTAATTTACATATTTGCTAGGTATCTCTATGTAATCAATATATAATGAACTATGTATTTTTGATACTGTTTCTAATCAACAATTATGAATTGTTAACATTTGTGGATGCAGTGCCATGAAAATGGCCAAAAGCAGAGAAGACCAAAATCTTGAATAAACTCTAGCTGCTGAAAGGTTTCATCAGATTTTATCCTAAAGTAAGATTAAATCATTAAACAGACTTCAAAATCTACAAATATAGGTGATAAATTATATGTTAGTATACCNTATTTAATGACAAGTTTGTGCTCTCCAACATAGTAAACAAAATCAGATTGTGATTCAGCTCATGATACAAATTTTGTAATATATGTACCCATGTGTATGTATAATATAAAGAATTGAAAGCTATACACCAAAATATAACCAGTGGTTACTCTGTTTGGAGGAATAAAGGTAATCAATATAATTTTTTATTATTTTTATGTTCTTAAATGTTCTCTACTAACTCTTCTGTAATATTTTACTTTTCATAACCAGGAAATTTTATAGCAAGAAAAATGTGATCATTAATCAAAAGAAATGCATTTCTATTAACAAAAAAATCTGTTAAAGGGCACCTGGGTGGCTTAGTTGGTTAAGCCTCCTACTTCAGCCTCAGCCCATGACCTCATGGTTCGTGAGTTCAAGCCCTATGTCAAGCTCTGTGCTGACAGCTCAGAGCCTGGAGTCTGCTTCAGATTCTGTGTCTCTCTTTCTCTCTGTCCCTCCCCTGTTCGCATTCTGTCTGTCTCTCTCTCTCTAAAAAATAAACATTAAAAAATATGTTAGGTACCTGCATATATGGCCGTGAATATACGTAAAATCTCAAATTGTCAGTTTAACCTTCCAATCCCCATGGCATTCACTATATCTTTGGACAGAACTAATCAGTTGTTTGGCTGTAGTACTGATAAATTATGGAGTGCTTTTAGAAGTCATTACTCAACTGGAAACAGGAAATGTTTTGGCTCATGGCTGCAAGATAAGCTCAGGGTTTCTTGGCTACAAGACTAAAAAGATTGAAAAAGAGTTTTCTTTAACTCGTTAATCAGTTACACTGACAGAGCTAACATTTGCCAATTTCTATAATTGAGGAACCACAATATACAATTGCATTAAAATATTTCACACCATAAAAAGTAGTATATACTAATTTAAATGTTTGCTACATATTTAATCACATTCATATCCATTACTATCAACACAAGTTGAAAATGCATACGCCAACCTTTAGCTCAGGGTGACTTCTAAAGCGGAGTTATGACCCCCAACTGAAATTGTGGGGTTGTAATGGAAATGCTGACAACCTTAACTAGAACAGCATGAACAAAACTGACTACAATAAAATTCTTGTTCAGGTATAACTCACATAAAAAGTAAAAGCCAAGAGCTATGAGCAGCTCTGTACATTTAAGCCATTTTTCAACACATACAAAATCCATATAATTCTGTATTCCTTTCAAAGCAATACCTGATGGCTTTTCATACTTCTGTGTTTTGTTTCTAGCATATAGTAATATCTCATATGAGTCCCTGTATAACATTTTCCTCCTTTGTCTTCAGCTGGTAAGCGTGCAAATGAAACTTTCATGAAATAAATGTTATTCTTTTTTTCTGGTCTTGCTTTGCATTTTCAATATTTCTGGGAATGGATTTATTCAGTGAAGTCAGATAAACAATAAGGGCCCAGCAAATTCTGATTTGCAAAGCCTGTTAAAGTGACTCTGTATTAAACTTGTCAGTGTAAAACTAAAGAGGATAATATTGTTCCACAACAGTTTAATTAGCACTTCAGTTTTTTCCCCCAAATGTCAAAGACTGATTTTTTTTTCTTTCATGGAAAAAAAGGCAGAGGAAATCAAGCACATGAGTCAAAAAGCTCTAGCAAAAGCAACAGTGACCCACATTATTTTTTAATTAAAGTGTTACAGTACTTGAGCACTCACAGTTCCATGCACATTGCACATTTGGAGAGCTGGCAGTAAGCACTGTTTAAGAGAACAGGGCTGACAAGCAAGAGTTGCTGCTCTTGTCTGTAGATAATCCCTCAAGTCCAGCTGACATAATTTTAGAGTTCAAGAATCTGGAGAATGATATAGAATTGACTTAGCTACATTAAATGTTTTTAGCTGAATTTTAAAACTGCTTATGGGAGAGAGAGCTTTGTGTTTCCTCCAGTTTCAGATATTTGCTTATAATTTAAAAGTGTATAACTTTTCAACATGAACGTGGTCCTAAATATCATCTTGCAAGTATCTTCATTAATCATTGTAAGACTGTGGAAGACCAGAGTGAGGCATAGAATGAAGATGATTAAATGATTATAGTTGTTAGAAAACCAAGAAAAAGGCTATTTATATATATGCATTTCTTTTCATATAGAATAAACTGTGAATATGATTTACTTCATACAGGACTGTGTTGGGTGAAAGGTGATTCTACTGTGATTAATATTGGTAGAAAATTAAATTATATTTTGCAAAACATTTCAACTTCACAAGCCTTTAATATCACAGTAAGGCTCAGCACATACTTTCATGTGCTAACTAGTTTAAATGACAGTCAATCTTAGAGAAATAATTACTTTTGAGAATAAAAATTCAGATAGAACACAAAATTCAAATACGCTAATTGTTTGACCCTGTCACACACTTATTTTGAAATCTGATCAGGCTGAATAAACACTTCTTTTCTTTATACTTCTTTCCTAACCTAATTGATGATATTCGATCTGAAATTACAGCTAATTCTAGAACTTTGTTTTACCTTGGAGATTTAATTGTATGATGCCGCTGATGTCAAATGTGAAATCCATTCAGGGAATCATATGCATTTTGAAGAAACAGATACAGGTAATTTCAAGTTACACATACATTGTTTAGGAGCAATATCTGTATGTACAAATCTTATTCCTACTGGTTTTGTAGACTTTCTCCTCATTGGTGGTTTTCTAATGTACCTCTCATGTCATACCCCAGATCCAATAGATAAATTTAAGTCTAGCGTTTTCCCAAAACCTCTGTTTTCCTTTCCAGTCTCACTGCTATGGCTCCTCAGCTACTAAAAAGGGAGACTGCAGAGTGGGGAGCTAAGATGGCTGTGTAGTAGAAAGACCCTAGGCTTGCCTAGTCCCTTAAACACAGCCAGAACTCTCAAATCATTCTGAATACCCAAGAAATTGACCTGCAAACTGATAGAACTGCACAAATAGAGGGAGACAAGAGGCCACATTGGAGAAGGTGGGATGTGCAGAGACATGGTTTGGGGAGAAATGGATCATGGGTGCTGTGGAGGGTAGGGAGAAAAGGGAGAGAGAGTAGAGTGCACAGGGATACACACAAGGAAACCACTTCCCCCAAATACATTGGCTGGGAAAATGACAGGGGCTAATTTTTGTGAGTTTTTGCAACCAGTAGGGTTGAAAGACTAGAGGTTTAGAGGTCCCTGGGCTTGGGCTTGGCTGGGATAGAGGGCTTAGGGTGCTGCCCTATTCCTGGAGAGAAGGCAGACAAGCACCCCAGGGCAGAAGGCTTTATCTGAGGATTGCCTAAGGCTGACTGGAAAAGACTTCTCTCTTGCATCTGTGAGAGGTGGCCTTCTCAGACACACCCTCTCTAGGGACAATAGAGCCAGATGGTGCCCTTTTCCTCCACTGCCTTTCAGCATAGGCACAGAGCACTTGTCTGTCTGTTAGCAGCACTTGAAGGCTGCTAACCCAAACACTGGTTCTTTAGCCTGCTTTGCTCCAAACCCCACAACCCTGCTCTCTGATGTGACTGCTCTTCTGGGTCAAAACATCATCAGTCCCAGGACAGTGATATTCTCACAGCGAGACTCTCCCCCAGAAGACTAGCACAGATCCCCATGATACCAGGTCCCTAAAGATTAGAGTTTTAGAAGTTAGCAGGCTTGACTGGGATAGAGTACAAAGTCCACTGCACTGCTCTAGGATGAGAAGCAACACGGACTGTGTGAAAAGAGCGATCTGAAAAATGTCTAGGATGCAAGAGGGGAAATTATTCACTCTTCTGGGAGGACTTCCCTGAGAGAAGCAAGAACACATTCCCCTCTCCAGGGACAAAGGATATGGCTGGGGGCCTTCCCCCCCCACACACACACACTCAGAATAAACAAACTTCAGTAAATAGCAAAGCACCAAGACTGACTGCCTAATTTGCTACACTAAGTCCCCTGCTCCTATGCTCTGCTGGTACCGCTTTTCTCAAGGAAGTGTACCTACAAACTAGCATGGTGGGATCCCTCCCAGGGAGACCAGAAGCA
>NW_027531033.1:473006-476328 GCF_008692635.1 Crocuta crocuta
CACACCACACACCAGAAACACTTCCTGAAGCACCAGGCCCTGGACAGTATATGACCTCTTCTTCATAAAGTCATTACTCTCAGGAGCAGGAAACCTAACAGGCTTTTTTTACATGCAGAAGAAGACACAGGCCTAGACAAAATGCCAAGACAAAGGGATTCATACAAAAATAAAGAACAAGAAAAGGTGACGGACAGAAATATAATCAAAATAGACATAATATTTCTGATAAAGAATTTAAAACAACAATCATAAGGATGCTCACTGGGCTTGAGAAAAACATGGAAGACATCAAGGAAACCCCTACTATAGAGATTAAAGAGCTAAAAAACAATCAAGCAGAAATGAAAAATGCAATAACTGAGATTCAAAACTCACTTGAGGTAAAGAACAAAGGAATGAAAGAAGCATGGGAATGAGTAAGTGATATAGAGGATACATCTGTGAAAAATAATGAAGCTGAACAAAAGAGATAAAGATGAATGATGGATCATGAGAGTAGACTTGGGAATACAGTAACTCCATCAAACGTAAAAACACTGGTATCATATGAGTCCTAGACGAAGAAGAGACAGGAAAAGGAGCAGAGGGTTTATTTGAGAAAATTATAGACAAAAACTTCCCTAATCTGGGGATGGAAACACACATCGAAATCCAGGAGGCACAGAGAACTCTCATCAAAATAAACAAAAGCAAGCTAACACCAAGACATATCATAGTAAAATTTGCAAAATATACTGATAAAGAAAAAATCCTAAAATCAACAAGACAAAACAACTTCAGACCCATAACACTAGCAGCAGACCTCTCCACAGAAACTTGGCAGGCAAAAAGGGAGTGGTGTGATATATCTCGCATGCTGAATGGGAAAAATCTGCAGTCAAGAATGTTCTATCCAGCAAGGCTATCACTCAGAATAGAAGAGATAAAGTGTTTCCCAGACAAACAAAAACTAAAGGAGTTCCTTACCAGTAAACCAGCTCTACAAGAAATATTAAAGGGGACCTTTGAGTGGATAGGAAGACCAAAAGTGACAAAACTACAATGGATCAGAGAAAATCTCTAGAAGCAGTAACAAAACAAGTAATAAAATAGCACCAAATACATATCTATCAATAATTACTCTGTATGTAAATGAACTAAATGCTTTAATCCAAAGAGAAAGGATATCAAAATGGATAAAAAAAAAAACAACCCCAAGATCCATCTATATGATGCCTACATGAGATGCATTTTAGACCTAATGACACCTGCAGATTGAAAATGAGGGGATGAAGAACCATTTATCATGCGAGTAGATGTCAAAAGAAAGCTGAAATAGCCATGCTTAAAAAACATAAACTAGATTTTAAACCAAAGACTATAAAAAGAGATGAATAAGGGCACTATATCATAATAAAGGGAACTATCCAACAAAAAGATCTAACAATTATAAATATTTATGCCCCAAACTTGATAGCACATAAATATATAAAACAATAACAAACATAAAGGAAATCATTGATAATAAAACAATAGTAGGGGGCTTTAACACTCCACTTACATCAATGGACAGATCATCTAAATAGTACATAAACAAGGAAACAATGGCTTTAATGACACACTGGACCACATGGACTCCACAGATATATTCAGAACATTTCATCCTGAGGCAGCAAAATACATATTCTTTTCAAGTGCAAATTGGACTTTCTTCAGAACAGATCACATACTAGATCAGAAATCTGGCCTCAACAAATACAATATTGAGATCACAATATATCTTTTTTGACTAATGCTATGAAACTTGAGGTGAACCAGAAGAAAAAATTTGGGAAGACCAGAAATACATGGAGGTTAAAGAATGGGCTTCTAAAGAATGAAAGGGTCAACCAGGAAACTAAAGAAGAAATTAAACACTACATAGAAACAAATGAAAACAGAATGGTACAAAACATTTGGGATGCAGCCAAAGTTGTCCTAAGAGTAAAGTATATACCAATACCAACTTACCTCAAGAATCAATAAAAACCTCAAATAAATATCCTAACCTTACATTTAAAGGAGTTAAAAAAAAAAAAAAAAAAAAGCCTAGGGGCACCTGGGTGGCTCAGTTGGCTGGGCATCCAACCTCAGCTCAGGTCATGATCTCAAAGTTTGTGGGTTCAAGTCCTGCATTGGGCTGTGTGCTGACATCTCAGAACCTGGAGCCTGCTTCTGATTCTGTGTCTCCCTCTCTCTCTGCTCCTCCCCTGCTCTCTCTCTGTCTCTGTCTCTCAAAAATGAATAAACGTTAAAAAAAAGTTACCACCACCAACAACAAAAAGCCTAAATCAAGCAGGAGGGAAATAAAGATTAGGTCAAAAGTAAATGATACAGGAACAGATCAGCGAACAAAGAGCAGATTCTCTGAAAACATTAAAAGTGGCATCTGGGTGGCTCAGTTGGTTAGGTGTCCAACTTTGGCTTAGGTCATGATCTCATGGTCCATGAGTTCAAGACCTGAATCAGGCTCTCTACTTCTAGCAAGAAGCCTGCTCTGTCTCTATCTCTGTCTCTCTTTTTCTCAAAAATAAATAAACATTTAAAGAAAGAAAACATTAGGGTGCCTGAGTGGCTCAGTCAGTTAAGTGTCTGACTTTGGCCCAGGTCATGATCTCATGGTTCAAAGGTTTGAGCCCTGCATCGGGATCTGAACTGACAGCTCAGAGCTTGGAGCCTGCTTCGGATTATGTGTCTCCCTNCTCCTCCCCTGCTCTCTCTCTGTCTCTGTCTCTCAAAAATGAATAAACGTTAAAAAAAAGTTACCACCACCAACAACAAAAAGCCTAAATCAAGCAGGAGGGAAATAAAGATTAGGTCAAAAGTAAATGATACAGGAACAGATCAGCGAACAAAGAGCAGATTCTCTGAAAACATTAAAAGTGGCATCTGGGTGGCTCAGTTGGTTAGGTGTCCAACTTTGGCTTAGGTCATGATCTCATGGTCCATGAGTTCAAGACCTGAATCAGGCTCTCTACTTCTAGCAAGAAGCCTGCTCTGTCTCTATCTCTGTCTCTCTTTTTCTCAAAAATAAATAAACATTTAAAGAAAGAAAACATTAGGGTGCCTGAGTGGCTCAGTCAGTTAAGTGTCTGACTTTGGCCCAGGTCATGATCTCATGGTTCAAAGGTTTGAGCCCTGCATCGGGATCTGAACTGACAGCTCAGAGCTTGGAGCCTGCTTCGGATTATGTGTCTCCCTCTCTCTCTACCCCTCTGCCACTCATGTGCTCCCTGTCTCTTTGTCTCTCTCTCTCTCAAAAATAAATATTAAAAAAAAAATTTTAGAAAAACATTACCTA
>NW_027531033.1:476385-479170 GCF_008692635.1 Crocuta crocuta
ACCTAAACAGACTTTTCATAAAGAAAAAAAAAAAAGACCCTAGTAAATAAAATCACAAAGGAGAGAGGAGAAATAATAACCAACACCACAGAAATACAAACATTTACAAGATAATATTATGAAAAATTATATATCCACAAATCAGATAATCTGGAGAATGGATAAAGTCCTAGGAACATAAAAAGTACCCAAACTGAAACAGGAAGAATTAAAAAAAAAAAAAAACTAAAACAGACTGTTAACCAGCAAGAAATTGAATCATAAATCAAAAATTCTCAGCAAACAAAAGTCCAGAGTCAGACGGCTTCCCAGGGGAATTCTACAAAACATTTAAAGAAGAGATAATACTTATTCTTCTCAAACTGTTACAGAAAATAGAAATGGAAGAAAAACTTCCAAACTCATTCTATGAAGCCAGCATTACTCTGAAACCAAAACCAAAGACTCCACTAAAAAAGAAAACTGTAGGCTAATATCCCTGATGAACATAGATGCAAAATTCCTCAACAAAATAATATCAATTTGAATCCAACAGTGGATTAAAAGAATCACCACAACCAAGTGGGATTTATACCAGGACTGCGAGGATCGTTTAATACTTGCAAATCCATCAATATTATACATATTAATAAAAGAAAGAACCATATGATCTTCCCAATAGATGTAGAGAAAGCACTTGCCAAAATAGAATACCCGTTTATGATAAAACTTCAACAAAGTATGGATACAGGGAATGAACCTTAACATCATAAAGATCATGTATGAAAAACTCAAAGCTAATATTACCCTCAATGAGGAAAAACAAAGATATTCCTCTACAGTCAGAAACACAACAGGGATGTCCACTCTTGGCACTGTTATTTAACACAGTACTGTAAGGCCTATCTTCAGCAATCCGACAACATAAAGAATTAAAAGGCACCCAAACTGGCAAGGAAGATATCAAATTTTCCCTATTTGTAGATGATGTGATACTCTATATAGGATAACCCNATCCATGAATTCTGTAATGTCCCAGGATACAAAATTGACACAGAGAAATCTGTGGCAGTTTTACATACCAACAAAATAATGAAGCAGCAGAAAGATAAATTAAGAAATTTATCTTAGGAGAGGGGGCAAGATGGCGGAGAAGGAGCTCCGTACTTGCACTCGCGCCCATACATCACACAGAAAAGATCTGAAGCCATTGGAAACCTTACAAANTGAAAGAAATTGAAGGGTACATAAAGAAATGTAAAAATATTCCATGCTCGTGGACTGGAACAAATATTGTTAAAATGTCTGTACTCACCAAAACAATCTACACATTTGTTGCAACCCCTATCAAAATACCACCAGCATTTTTCACAGAGCTAGAACAAACGATACTAACATTTGTATGGAACCACAAAAGGCTCCAGCCAGCCAAAACAATCTCGACAAAAACAAAAACAAACACAAACAAAAAACCCCAAAAGCTTGGAGGCATCACAATCCTAGATTTCAAGTTATATTACAAAGATCTACTGATTAATACAGTAATGTACTGGCACAAAAACCGACACATAGATAAATGGGCCAGAAGAGAAAACCCATAAGTGAGTCCACAACTATGTGGTCAACTAATCTTTGACAAAGCAGGAAATGATATTCAATGGAAAAAAGAGAGTCTCTTTTAATGGTGTTGGAAAAAGTGGGCAGCAACATGGAAAATAATTGAAACTGGACCACTTCTTACACCATACACAAAAATAATTTCAAAATGGATGAGAAACCTTAATGAGAGAAGGAAACCATTACAATCCTAGAGGAGAACACAGGAAGTAAGTTCTTTGACAGTGGTTGGAGCAACTTTTTATTTGATATGTTTCCTGAGGGAAGGGAAACAAAAGGAAAAATGAACAATTGGGACCTTATCAAGATAAAAAGCTTCTGCACAGTGAAGGAAACAACAAAAATAAAGGCAACCTACTTACTGAATGGGAGAAGATATTTGCAAATGACATATCTGATGAAGGGTTAGTATCCAAAATCTATAAAGAACTTATCAAACTCAACATCCAGAAAAACAAATAATCAAGTGAAGAAATGGGCAGAAGACTTTTCCAAAGAAGACATCCAGATGGCTAAAAGACACATGAAAAAATGCTCAGCATCAGTAATCATCAGGGAAGTACAAATCAAAACCATGATGAGGTATCACCTCATACCTGTCAGAATGTCTAAAATTAGCAACACATAAAAGTACAGATGTTGGTGAAGATGCAGAAAAAGCAAAAACCCTCTTACACCGTTTTTGGGAATGCAAACTGGTGCAGCCACTTTGGAAAACGGAATGGAGGTGCCTCAGAAAGTTTAAAATAGAACTACCCTATGATTCAGCAATTGCACTACTAGGTATTTGCCCAAAGAATAAAAAAATATTGATTCGAAGGGGCACATGCACCCCAATATTTATAGCTGCATTATCAACAATAGCCAAATTATATTAAAAGTCCATNTATATATATATATATATATATACACAATGGAATATTATTAAGCAATCAGAAAGAATGGAATCTTGCCATCTGTAACAACATGGATAAATGGAACCACAGAACACCCTGAATAGCCAAAGCAATCTTGAAAAAGAAGACAACCTGCAGCATCACAACCCCAAATTTTGACATGTAGTACAATGCTGTAGTAATCAAAACAGTATGGTAATGGCACAAAAAAGACATATGAATCAATAAAATAAAACAGACATCCCAGAAATAAGCCCATGATTATATGGTCAATTAAGCTTTGATGAAGTAGG
>NW_027531033.1:479360-481557 GCF_008692635.1 Crocuta crocuta
GAAGGAGGCAAGAATATGCAATTGGAAGAAGACAGTATCTTCAACAAATGGTGCTGGGAAATCTGGATAGCTACATGCAAAATAATAAAATTGGACCACTTACTTATATCATAGACAAAAATAAACTCAAAATGGGTTAAGGATATAATTTGAGACTGAAACCATAAAAATCCTAGAAGAGAATACAGGCAGTAACTTCTCTGGCATTAGTTGTAACAATAGTTTTCTAGATATGTTTCTTGAGGCAAAGGAAACAATATAAAAAAAAATAACCATTGGGACTACACCAAAATAAAAATCTCTGCACAGCAAAGGAAATAATCAATAAAACTAAAAGATAACCTACTGAACAGAAGAAGACATTTGCAAATAACATATCTGATAAAGGGGTAGTATTCAAAACATATAAAGAACTGGTACAACTCAACACCCACAAAAGAAATAATCCAATTAAAAAATGGGCAGAAGACACAAATAGGCATTTCCCCAAAGAAGACATCCAGATGGCCAACAGACAGATGAAAAGATGCTCAACATCAGGTATCATCAGGGAAATGGAAATCCAAACCCCAATGAGAAATCACTTCATATCTGTCAGGATGGCTAAAATCAAAAACAAAAACAAACAGGGGTGCCTGGGTGGCTTAGTCGGTTAAGCGTCCGACTTTCGCTTAGGTCATGATCTCGCAGTTCGTGGGTTCGAGCCCCGCGTCGGGTCCTGTGCTGACTGCCAGCTCAGAGCCTGGAGCCTCTTTCAGTCTGTGACTCCCTCTCTCTCTGACCCTCCCCTGCTCATGCTGTCTCTCTCTCTCTCTCCTAGAAATAAATAAAACATTAAAAAAATTTTAAAAACAAAAACAAACAAAAACAAAACCACAAGAAACAGTAAGTTTCTCAAGGATGTGAGAAAAAGAAACCCTCGTGCACTCTTGGTGAGAATGCAACCAGGTAAAGCCATTCTGGAATACAGTATGGAGGTTCCTCAAAAAATCAAAAATAGAATTACCATATGATCCAGTAATTCCACTATGAGGCATTTACCCAAAACACAAGAAAACACCAATTCAAAAAATTACAAACCATCCTTTGTTTATAGCAGCATTGTTTACAATAGCTCAATTATGGAAGCAGCCTAAGTGTCCATCAATAGATGAAGGGATAAAGAAGATGTAGTATATAAATGCAACAGAATATTACTCAGCCATAAAAATAATGAAATATTGCATTTGAAAGAACATTGATGAATCTAGAGAGCATAATCCTAAGTGAAATAATTCAGTGAGAGAAAGAGAAATACCCTATGATTTCATTCCTATGTGGAATTTAAGAAACAAAGCAGATGAACATATGGGAAGGGGGTAAAAGAGGAGAGGGAAACAAACCAAAGAGACCCTTAATGACACATAACTGAGGGGTGATGAAGGGAGATGGGTGGAAGTTGGGCAAGATGGACTAGATAGGAGATGGGTACTAAGGAGAGCACTTGTCNTGGAATAAAAAAAATAATAAATAAATAGACAAAAGAGAGAGAGAAAAAAAAAAAACCCCAGACTCTTAAGGAGAGAGAACTACTTGATGGTTACCAGAGGGGACTTGGGTGGGGAGATGGGTGAAACAGGTGATGGGGATTAAGAGTACACTTATATTGATGGGCACTGAGTAATGTATAGAATTTTTGAATCACTATATTGTACACCTGAACCTAGGATAAGTGTATGTTAACTATACTGAAATTAAGTTTTTCAAGAATGTGCATTTTAGACATTGGAAATCCTTATACTATTATAGTTAAATAAACATGTATTTGGTTGATAACCATAATTTTAAGAAGGATGAGCAATAGAGATATTTAATCTTTGTTCATTAATGTGTTATTCCTCTCTGTGGACATGTAGAAGGAAAAATCAATTGAATGAAACTTTAAACCCTAACATAATTATTTTAATATATTTAACAGTTGACTCTAGTTTTAGAGTAAACCAAGAATATTTGTATGATTTTATTGGGTGTTTCTAATTATAATAATTAATATTCCCATCAAAATACAGAATTTGCCAAGGTTCATACTGCTTTCTCAGTTTATCTTAAATTTATGAATAAAAAACTTATTTTATCTTTTTCAGTTGTGTTCTTGCTATTACTCTGTGTTATGTTGAAAAGAACAATAATATAGAAGTATAGCCAAAATCTTAGCTCT
>NW_027531033.1:481919-488091 GCF_008692635.1 Crocuta crocuta
ATTGCATGACACTGAACACTCTCTTTAATCTTTCTGAGACTCAGTCTCCTTTTGTATAAAGCCATGCTTAATACAGAACCTGGCTCTTAGTAAGCTCTTTGTAAATGGTAGTAGTTATTATTACTATTAGGTATTAAAAAAAAATGTACAATTAAGTGCAAAAGCAATAGCTAACATAAATATCGGGCACATCCTGCTACAAATGCAAACAGAATCCATTTCTTTAAAATGCACATAAAATAAATGCCTTATTATCATTTTGTTATAATAGTATTCAAAATTCATACTTTTTAATTTTCCCCTAAATATTTACTGTTAATTACTTAGAATATTAAATTAATATAAGCTTTTCATTTTCTTCTATGTTTATACATACAAAGAATGAACATATCCTAAAAAATAGGATATTGGAAATTTTATGACCAATTCTTGAATTTGGAACAATGATTCTTCCATCAAAGCTTAGAGATAGCATTTATGATAAGATGGTATCCTTTATGATTTGTTTCTAGGGTCTTATTTCTAAAAAACTACAAGATGGAAAAAAGTAAAAAAAAGGAAACGAAAATATACTTAATGACATCATTTGATGTCATTTCAGAAAACTCTGTCATTTAATAAGCAGATTTTGGCCTTCACTTTAAAAATGGGATCAAACAAGTATAAAAAACCTGTTCAAAATCATCTGGAATTAACATCTTTCTGCTTCCTTGAATAATAAACTATTATTTATATATTATTTCTTTCTCCTTAGGCATTTCCACATTGAGTATCTAATTTTGTTATCATAGTCACCTCGAGGGATAAGTAGGTTCAATATTACTGTGTCTATCTTTCAAATTAAGAAACATTTTTGTATAAATGAGGTAACAGGCAACTGATAAGTTAAATGGCCAAAGGATGATCCAACAAGTAGGTAGCAACAAGGTTGAAGCTCGGATATATATATGATTCTTATCCTTGAACATGTTATTTTACCATGAGTTTCTTTCAGATGTGACCTTATCAGAATCCTTTGCCGCATGCATATTAGCTTCCAATAGGAGGCATGGTTTCTTCCCTTAAAATTTCAGTGAGTCTTCTAATAAAAACACCAACTCCATTTTGACTATTGTACACAGAAATACTATTAAGCAGTTTGGGTAACATAAAATTGGCACAAGTTAATATCATGTTTGCTATTTCCTAATTTAGCTTATTACCTTGTAGAATCCAAATTCCAGAAAAAGAACTCAGTTAAATTCCAGAAATCACACCAGCAGTGGAGTACCTACAACTTAGTTCTTGTGTTCAAACCACATTTGAAATGTGTAAAAAGTGGGAGAATAGAGGCAACCGCTTAGTAACTCTGATGCAGTTCTTTACCCTCCTGAATTTCTCAGTCTCATCCTTATTGATGAATCCATCAGAAGGATTCATAGTGGATAAAACTACAGTAACAGTTAACCATGTCGATTTCCAGATTCCACCACTTGTTCCTACAGGTACAATGGAATCTCCACTCAGGGCATGAGCCACCTCTTCTTTTGACTCTGTTGGGGCAGCAGATGGCTGCTTCTTTGTTCAGTTCTGTTAGCTTTCCCTCTTCCTTTAATCTCCCCTCTCCACCTTGATATTACTACTCAAATGTATCTCTGTCTTTTATTTCAGAGTCACTCAAATTACATTTGATGTATGAATATTCAAATTTTAACTAATGAGCTTGATTCCAGAATGAGATAAAACTGGGCAATATTCCCATGTGTCCTATTTCCTAACATTGAAGCAAAGACACAGTAATAACAATGAAACAATGGCAGGTTCTTGGTGAAAATTTTAACTCAGGATGTGCTCAGGACATGTTAAGATTCAATGATATACAAGACAGCATAATATTGATAACATGAATGAAAAGATCACCCTGAATATTTACATGGTATATAATGTGCTCAGTGGGTGTTTTCTTATTTCTTTGTTTGTTTTTTAATACTAGAATGTACCCATGCACTCTTAAGACTTAAAGATAATTTGATAAAGTCCTTAAATGACATACAACTTGATGAAAAATAATTAGTTACAATAACATCAGATCAACTCTGACAGCAAATATTTATACAATGCATGGGATCATTATAACTAAGCACAGGAAAAATATTGAGGACGTTTTAGATTAAAATGTAATACCTTTCTCACCTTTTGTAAGACATTACACATTTAAAAGTTTTGAACGACGAGCTTTCTAAAAATGTTATGTTGAAGCATACATACATTGCACACATAGCTTACAAGCTGAATAAATTTTCACAAAATAAACACACCCGTGTAACCAGGATCCAGATCAAGAAACAGAACATGACCAGCACCCCAGAAGCCCTCACGTACATTCTCCTTGTCACTAACTCACACCAAGAGGAACCATTATAATTATTTCTAGTGCCATACATTTATTTTTCCTTAAATATCCACTTTTAAAGAACACTTTATTTTTTAAAAAAGTTTTAATGTTTATTTATTTTTCAGAGAGAGAGAGTGTGTGTGTGAGCAGGGGAGGGTCAGAGAGAGAGGCAGATACAGAATCTGAAGCAGGTTCCAGGCTCTGAGCTGTCAGCACAGAGCCTAACGTGGGGCTCAAACTCACAAACTGCGAGATCATGACCTGAGCTGAAGTCGGACGCCTAACTGACTGAGCCACTCAGGTGCCCCCAAGAACACTTTTTTTAAGACCTGATTTTCTCCTTGTTGCTTAATATATAACAAGTTGAAATTAAATATCTGTAAATATATTTCAGCTAATTTAAGTAACCAGAAAGTTTCATTGTCAAGTTAAATAAAGATAGCAGCTAGGATCAGGTTGATGCTTTGTTTTCTTCTAAATGTTTATTTATTTTTGAGAAAGAGAGTGAGTGGGGATGGGGCAGAGAAAGAGGAAGAGAGAATCCCAAGCAGGCTTCACACTGTCAGCACAGAAGCCCAACACAGGGCTCGAACCCACAAACCATGAGATCATGACCTGAGCCAAGTGTTGGACACTTAACAGGCTGAGGCATCCAGGTGCCTCAGGTTGATGTTTAATAAACACTGACAGCACTGAATTTACAATGCCATTACTGTGTTAAGATATTACCCTGAAAAAGCAGACTAATGACACCACACATTATTTCAGAAAGCATCATGCAGGGATGTAGCCATAAACATGGAAGCCTTTATATTGTAATGCAAAAGAGTATATGATCAAGAACCAAACTAAAAAGTTCAAGTCAGTACTATTATATAAGACAGAAGTGAGAAAACAATGAAAACCAAAACACCTGGGAAAGCTTTTATGGAGGGGTCAAATTTAAGCTGGACCTTCAAAAAGACACAGAGGGCTCAAATGGGCTGAGAGAAGAGGCTGGAATTTCTGTTTGGAAAAAGCACAGGAGTCTAGGCTTTGAGACATGAGAGGCAAGGATGTGAGACAGATAAGCTATGAACACAATTACTAGCAGAAAAGATTCTGGGATGTAAAAGCTAAGGTATCTTGACAAATGCCTATGTAAGTTTTAAAAAAATGCTGACTTATGTTGAAACATTTTACTCAAATCCAAATGGCATGGTCTCTGCTTCCTCTCACTGCTACCTGAAGATATTATTTTTTTTCAAAAATAGTTTCCTCCAGAAATGAACATTAATTAGTGTGTTCATATATTATGAATTGAAAACACTGATTGGTAATGACTAGATTACTGATCAGGAAAAAAAAAATTCTTTCCCAAATACTTTTGAAATTTTAGGTAGAAAATTCATTTTCTGTGCATGTTTCAGACCTTTTATTGTCTCTGTTATTTTAGAGAAATTCACTTTATTAAAAAATATGGTGGGGCACATGGGTGGCTCAGTCGGTTAAGCATCTGGCTTCAGCTCAGGTCATGATCTCACAGTTTGTGGGCTCGAGCCCCCCATCAGGCTCTGTGCTGACAGCTCAGAGCCTGAGCCTGTTTCAGATTCTGTATCTCTCTCTCTCTCTGACCCTCCCCTGCTCACGCTGTCTCTCTCAGAAATAAATAAAACATTTTTAAAAATATGGTGACTTGATGTAAGAAAGGAAGAAATATAACAAACTGGAAAATTGATAGATTCCCTAAAATCAACTAAATATTCCTTTAAATTTTATAAGGTATTTATGGTGTTAACATAATAGAATGCAATTAATTCAGCAAAAAAATATTTAGGTTATTTTTATAGTATATATATGAAAAAGTCCAAAGGAAGCTGAACAATTTAACTTTTCTTGTAAAAAGGATGTCATGGTAAGATGTGTACTCAGTTTTACATTCTGACTGCTCACATTTAAATAAGGTCAATTCTACTGTTAGTGTGTCACATCAGTATATTTTTATAATATGCTCCTAAAAAGTTAGACTAAAATTCAAAGTTTAAATCTGCTAGGAAATACTGTAGTTTAATACTTTCTCACATCTTTGGGTTTTACGAGTCACTAAAAACAGTAGGATTTTGTTCCAAATCTCAAAGATTTTTCAATAAAACTAACACTAGACAATATGAAAGTAATTTTTTCAGGAATTAGAATGAGAGAGAGATGTTTCTGCAGTTAGATATAACATTGAGAAAGTTGGACCTTGAGAGCTTGTTTGGAGGTTCTAGCAGGGGAGCGCAGCTACTCGTATACCCTTGACCGAGGAACGGTCCTCCTCTAGCGGGGAAGGTCGTCCTCTTCGACCGAGAGCGCAGCTTCGGGAGGGACGCACATGGAGCGGTGAGGGAGGAAGGGGACACCGGCCTAGCCAGCCAGATCAGCCAAATCAACACTGGCGATCAATGGGGTGACAGATGTCGCAGCCAGATCGCCCTCACATCCATAACATTGAGAAAGTTGGATGCCATTAGCTCCAATGAGACTTTAAGCCTTATTGCTCACCATAATCCTTTATGGTTTGGTGGCCTCCATAAGTTTAGATCCTCTCCTTTTATCCACGATAGTTTCCAATTTTAACTTTCTTTTTGAAAGAAGTAAAATATAGACCAGAAAATACTGTTAAGTCCTGGTGTTCTCTTTATTGTAACTTATCTTGTTTCTCCTCTTGTATTTATAGTAAACAGTAATTTTAAGGCTGTCACTCTGTATTTTCCTACTTCCTACAATGTCTTATTTTGAGATATGCCTGCTATACTACAATGATATGCAGTTATTCGATTTAATAAATATTTATTGAGCACTTGCTTGTCTCAGATGCTGTGCTAGCATTGAGACTGCAGGGAGTAATCTATGAGGTAAAGAGAGAAAGAAGCATTGAAACAAAAAATATGAATATGGTATGTGCAATATTACTATATGGCTAAAGTGTTGCTGTGATACGAAGAAACGATTTTGCTATCAAAATGGGGCTACGAAGATGACATAGCATTTATACTCCAGTAAGTCTTTTATATGGTCAGCATTTACTCCAATAGGTGAGCATGAATCTCTGTTGTATATTTTAGACCACAAAGGAAGCAAAAATGGAGCTGAAATATATGTAATAAAATAATTCCAGACAAGGTCTGCAGACCTTCATTGATTCTCTGATCCAGTTGTGTGTGATCGTCGACAATTCCTTCATCATTCTGGGCCTTGATTTGTTGAACTATAAAATAATGAATTTGGACTAATTTCTATCTTGGGTCCCTTTTAGCAGGTATGAGATGATCTTTAAAGCTTCTGCCAGCTCTGGATTTTTGGAAAATGTTGTTTCGTGTTTTTTTTGTTGCTGCTGTTGTTGTTTTCTCAACTTTTTTACTATGCTATTATTTTACTTTTTCTTTATTTCATACATTTTCCCCTACAATATTCCCTGTAGTCTGAGCTTTAATCATGATTAATCCTGTGAAGAAGTCAGAGTATATAAAAAGCCAATCAGAGTTCCAAATATGACATGGAAAGATGACAGATATAAAAAGATATAGTTGGTCATTAAAATTTATAATAATTGATTTAATTCATAAGAAATTAACACTGTTTATAGGAAGTTTGGCAGCTTTTATTTCATATGATGACAGTAAATTAAGTGAAGTGAAACCCATTTCATATGTATGGGAATCCTTAGGATTAATAGTGCTTTCAAATATGTTAATACAATTTTTCCCCATTGAATGGAAGTTTTAATTAAACTTTACTCTTTTGGTTTAATCCCTGGAGCCAACCTATAAAACACTA
>NW_027531033.1:488128-488597 GCF_008692635.1 Crocuta crocuta
CACAATGGTGGGGAGAATAAAGGATTTATAAAATATGTCTCATAAACCAGCAATGCTTTATAAAATGCTTTATACAATATATATCTATTATATATAATTACATGCACACAGTACACACACACACACACATAACCTTTAAAACTAATCACTGGGGGAAAGGTAATTGTGGTTTATCAAAAGTAGTTTAAATACTTTAAAAGCATCAGAGTCTCTATAGCAACCAGTTTTTTTCTCTCTAAAGAAAGAAAGATTGACTCATTGGTATGTCAAGCATGAATAAGAGGACCTGCAGATTTATAATTTAACCTAGAATAAAATGACCAGTGCAATACCATTTTCTTAATTTCACTGGTAATAAAATGACACTGTAGTGTTTGATGCTGAACTTCATAAGGGATACAAGAATGTCTGTTTAGAAGAAATTGAGGTACTCTGCTCCCTCACCCTGCCTGCTTGTCTCCTCTTTCCT
>NW_027531033.1:488876-492109 GCF_008692635.1 Crocuta crocuta
GGCCACAATAACTAAATAGATAAATAAGTGAAATCAAACCGAAACAAAACCATTCTATAATTCTTTAAGCAATGCTTCATAAACTTTTCTCACCCTAGTACCCCAATGGAAGAGAAGATTGAACACGTACCCGTAAGGATCTGTTGCAAGTGTAAAATTCCTTTGAAGTCATCTGTTTCATTTTAAAAAATTCATGTAGTTTTGAATTCTACCACATAATATATATCTGTTTTAATAGGAAAATGATGTGTTTCCTCCCAATATCTCTGAGTTAACAGAGCTCGNTAGTATTTTAGCTAAAGAATAAACACAATTATAAAATGAATTTTTCCACAGATCCCACATATTTCCCATCTTCAGTTTTCCTCTCACTTCAAGGTATTTTTTTGTCAGTTAATTTGAAGCCTATAACTCTACTACCCAACTGAAATGAATATAACTGCTATACAAGATAGAAAAGATCTTTATGCTACCAAAAATGATACTTAGGTNATAAATATCTGCCTAGTTTAAAAAGAAAGGTACATTTTTTTTTCCGAAGGTGATCATTTCATATATAGTCCATCATCAAATAAACTGAATTATATAGTGCTGATCTATTTTTATTTTTGCTGGTTGACTATATACATGTTATGCACAGTGCTATAGGTGACAGAATGTGATTCAAACAAGTTTGAACTGCATATTATGCAAACAATACAAGTTAGATTCAAATACCAAGGAAAAGTATTGAACTATAAACAAGAGGTAACTGGCCTGACCTTTCATCATGCTTTATTTTTTCCCCCCTATAGACTAAATTCCAGAGTATCTTCTCCTAGGGCTTCAGTAGCAAAACATTAAAAAAATGGATTCTGAACAGGGATTTGACAAATGGCATTTGTCTTAGAGGACATGGCAGTTGAGATTTCTAGGCATGGGATGCAGCATGAAATCATACACAGAGACAGGACTACTAGAAAGCAATAAAATGGCTCAAGAGATAATATGTCATAGCACATTGAAATGAGAACTAGGAGGGGATGAAAGAGGGATGCAAGCAGGTAGAATGCACTTAAGAATTTTGAGTTGAGACTGAATTTCATAGGGAAAGAGAAAAAACAAGTCAAAATAACTTGAGAATGGGGATTGCTGTGGCCCAAACAGTGAGATCGGAAGAGGATTTCTGGCAACAGTGTTGAAAAACACTGGCAGGAAGAATACAGAAAAGCAGAAATAAAGTAAAACAGAGATTTTGCTCTTGAAATAGATAGGGAGAAAGAAGTTGGTGATACTGTAAAAGAAAAATATGAAAGGATTTACCAAAGCCCACACACAGGAAAGAAATAGAACTGGATATAATACATAGTTAGCTGTAACTGTAGCAACTATAGGTGACCTTATGATTATCCTCTTCTAACAACAGTAATGACTACGACATTTGTAGTAGT
This sequence comes from Crocuta crocuta, assembly GCF_008692635.1. Lineage (NCBI taxonomy): Eukaryota > Metazoa > Chordata > Mammalia > Carnivora > Hyaenidae > Crocuta > Crocuta crocuta. Next base: position 490,307 of record NW_027531033.1, read on the forward strand.
ATACTGAGTATTATGACTACTACTATTAGTAAAGATAGTGGTATAGCAACAGCTACATATTTACTATATGCCAAGCCTCTTATTTAATGTTTTAAATGTGTCAACTAATGTGATCTTCTTGTTACTATAATTCCCATTTTACAGATGAGGAAACAAAAACTTAGAAGTTTACATTAGTAGCTCTAAGTTATAGAAGTTATACAGTTAGGATTAGACCTTTATAATATCTAACTCAAAAGGCTGTGATTTACAGGTTACCTTCATCAATAGCAGTGGTGGCTAAAAGTATGTAGCAATGATATAGACATAGACACAAATATATGATAACACAGAAATATATATAGATAAACTAGTATTTAGACAAAAATCAAAGCTGATATAAGCTTCATTATACATTTCATTACAGTTGTTCCAGATATTTTGACTAAAAATGGTTATCAGATATATTCATGTAAAGTATCCTCAATGTAAGAACTAAAAATTTAAAAATTAGGAACTAAAACCCATCATCATAAAATTAATAGATTATTTTATGTAATACATATTATTGATATACTCAAAATCTTCCTGAAATTGAATATACATATTGACCAAATAAAATTTAGAAAAAAATTCTGGTAGAGGGCAATCAAAAAGTAATAATAGGATTTCATGATNTTATTTGTGACATTTCTCATGTTTCCAATTACAAACTTTCTAAATGTTGCTATTATCTCACATTAGTTACATATTAGTAGTAAATGTGACCAGTCACAGAGGTCTATTTTTAAATGTAAGGGCCAAGATATTGAAGTTCTTTAGAAAAGCAATTGTCAGTGAGTATAATTTTACATCATATCTTAAGATTTGTTTTAACAAAAAGGAAAGTACTATGCAGTCATACTTTGTCTTCTTTTGTTTTTCTGATCCTCGGACCAAAAAAAAGAGACACATTGGATTAAATTAAAGAAATACATTGAGGATTTGGTTGATAATACCAGAGCAGCAGAGATGACCACTGAACATCACTGAATATTATGCAAACAACATTATGGGTTTTACAGACATACATTTTTTCCCCTTCAATGGACACTAACAGGTTTATATGGTTTGTAATAAACTTGGGAAACATATATGCTTTTGAGTCCTTACTGAAAATCCAGAGTTCTAGAGAAATGGAATTACAATAGTGCAATTTCAAATATAAGATTTACGGCATAGTTTTCTTACCTAAGAGGGAAAATGTACTTCTCCACATATATATTCTCACCTTCAAAAAATGTTTTCTTAATCCTTTCTCCCTTCTTTCACTCTGTAGCTTTTTAAAAAAGTNTATTCACCAACAAAGCAGATTAGCTCAAATTAAAATCTTGGAGACATTTTTGTTCCCTTCTCCTGTTTTCCACTAATGCCAAGTCCCACCCATTCTAGTCCTTCAATGATGCCTTGATGCCTACCATATCAGGGCAAGACTACTTGGCATGACACTGAAGTCTCTGAATTGACCAGTTTACTGCTCCAGCCCTAGAATCAACCACTCTTTCACCCATCTTAACACATTTTGCCACTGTTTCTTGCTCATATTATTTGCTTGCATGACTCTTTTCCATGTGTGTAAAAATCCTATGCTTATGCTTCACACTTTGACCTCTTCCATGAAGTCTTCTCTTACCTACATATTCAAAAGGAACTTCCTATCTCATTTAAATTATAGTATACTAGCTTTTTGGGTAGTACTTCTCATATTCATCCTTATTTTATAAAGTATGTGTATATATGTCTTTTTTTACCTTCTGGATTTTAAACATATTCAAACAAGAACTA
>NW_027531033.1:492414-492999 GCF_008692635.1 Crocuta crocuta
TGAAACAAGAACTATCCCACCATCATTTTGATATCATCAAAAGCCCCATGGTATGGTTCCTTTGCAAACAATATACACTTAAGTGATTATGAAATGATTGAATGAACACACTATCTGACCAGAGATATGAAAGCCTCAATAACCTAGCAGTATTAAAAACATAGTAAGTAAAAAGTAGGTCATTAAAATGCACTATAGTATCAAATATATGTTAATGGAAACTATGTTCTTGCTTTTCTTATATCCATAAACAAAAAGAAAAATATGATAAATGCTTATTTAATATTACCACTTAAAATAAAATACTTAGGCAAGGAATAGTTTCAAAATAGCTACAAATCAATTACCTTTGCTTGCACTTTCAACATGTTCCAGTTCTTCAGGAAATTTCAGGATATCCCGGTATTTTTCCTCACACATTTCAGCAATAAAATGCAAGAGTGTTGTTTTTTGATCTGCTGACTTAGTATCTCTGATCTGGAATAAAATAACAATATTTTTAGTATATTTTGGGTAATGTAAATATAGACTTTTTCTTTAATTTATGATAATTAATTTAAAATTAAAAAAAAAACTAGGGGTGCC
>NW_027531033.1:493009-502775 GCF_008692635.1 Crocuta crocuta
ATGTGTGCTTATAATATCAACATTTGTTCTTTGCTTTATCACAGAAATATATTATTGAAAGCTGGATTTGTGTGTGAGCTTCTATTTATTTTTAGCCATTATTCATACAAATTAATGTAAAGTAGTAAGTACATATTTCTCTCCTTTACTTGTATAGCCCATCAAAAAAGAAAAACTGAAAACTCCTCATGCTGATTTAAAATAGAATCTGAGCACACAATTGTGATGACATTTTTTTTTCCTGTTTACATATGGTATTCCCTTTTCAGAGACACTGTTAGAAAAGAGATGCTATAGTTAGAATGATGAAAATCTTTAAAGTACAGAACAGGGGGCGCCTGGGTGGGTCAGTCGGTTAAGCGTCCAACTTCGGCTCAGGTCATGATCTCACAGTTCATGGGTTCANGATAAATATGGAATAAAGTATCAAGTTTTCTCATTCTACTGAATGTTTTAATTCTATGATCCTTAGATTATGGGTTTTCCTACTGATATTCATACTTATTCAGGGTTTTAACATTATGGATAACTCTGTTTAGAATAAATGTATATTCTTCCCCGACAGGTTTATGAAAAGGCTGTGGAAGATAGTTAGGTAATTAACAGAATAATTTAATACTTAACTGTTTTAGTGACTGAGAAAAAAAATCACATCAAAACAAAGCCACAGAAGGCATTATGTTGACAGTTCAGGTGATCACAAAGTCACAATGATTTCTTTTAGAATTTCTGGAAATACTTTATTCCACATAGGTGAAATATTTAAAATTCTGCATTATCTTGCTTACCCACCTAACACTTTCATGGTTGAAATAACATAATTTAAGGACAAGCTATAAATAAGAGAAAAAAGCAACAAAACTTCAAGGGCAACTTATTTAAAACAAGGCTTTTGCTCTATAGGAATCAATGGGAGGTTCACTTTCCTAAAAAGAGGTCTTTACCTGGGATTACAGTGTTATATGTTTATAAAGTACATTGTTTTCAGAGTATGCTGTATATTACAAATTATAAGAAAATTCACATTTTCTTTTTTTCATATAAAACACTTGAATTCCTAAATCTTAAAAACATTAAATGCTTAGNTCTCCCTGAAGGAAAGGAAATTGACCTATATTTTATAAACTCTGTGGAAACTATACAGATGCACACACACAGCACCACTACCACCACTACCAACAACAACAGCAACAAAAACACACCTAATTTTTCAGAACCTCAGAATTGTACAAACATATATTTAGGTATTTTATTCTATTATTACTTTTTAATGTTTATTCAGTTTTGAGAGAGAGACAGAGAGAGAGAGAGTACATGAGGATGGGAGGGCCAGAGAGACAAAGAGACAGAGACACAGAATCCGAAGCAGGCTCCAGGCTGAGAGCTGTCAGCACAGAACCCTATACGAGGCTTTAACCCACAAACTGTGAGATCATGACTTGACCCAAAGTAGGACGCCCAACCAACTGAGCCACTAAATGTACATGGCCAATACTGGAAAGAAAAACACAAAAACAGAAAAATAGCATTGTGCTCATATGCCAAATTTATGGGTGATTTAAGAACCAGCTTTTGGCATGCATACTTATGAATGCTTAATTTACAGAAACAGCTTTTAATTAATAAATATTTATTCAGAATCAGGTCCATTAATTTAACTTCTGTTAAGAAATTTAGTTGAGTTGATGGTTACATTCCAAGAAGATAAATGAAACCTAACATTTTGGTTAAATAAATATCTTGGTATCTTTGTTGAAATCAGAAAGACTTGAAGGCAGAGTATGGATATGCTTTTAAAAAACTGTAACATCCCCTTCAAAGCATGGGCAAACATGGGCAAGTGCCTATTTTGTCAAACTGAGAAATAGTCGGTATGGGAGACAGATTGCTAAATCTGTATCACAATATTATTTTTTAAATAACTTCACACAGAGAGTCTATTTTAAGGTTTCAAACTGTCAGGGAATAATTGTGACAAACGTGGTCTTTTAAATTTTCCTCTATATGTATGACCCTTAGACCAGTCATTTAAAAATAAATATATACTTTTAAAATAAAGGGGATATTTTAATTATTAAAGTATATTTACTTTGTATTACCATGTCTTCAGCCTCTCTTACTGAATCTGTACCATTCCACGCATTAGGCATTGTCACTCTCAGGACCTATTGTGTTGTTCAATGTCAGCACAGAAGGCAATTAAGAACATTGACCTCCATCAGTTCTAAAGGTTAATGGCATTTATCCAATAATTTCCTCTTCCAAGTGTACTAGTTGGACATATATATCTCCATTTGATATCTGGTTAACTTGAAATTATGATAATTTTACATTAACATCAACTATTCTAATAACATCAACTATTCTAATAATACTTGTCCAAATTGCCCAAGTCTCAGTAGTGGTGATACTGTCAACATTTCACGGTTTGCTTCCACCAGGAGCCAAGTTCCTTTTGGCAAACCTGGCTNCCACAGTAGGCAGAGGTATGAGATAGATACATGACTTATCTTTATAAGATACAAAACGATGATTAAAAAAATACTCACCCTATAATCTTATGTCTTGTATATATTTCCACATAATAAAAACACAAGTAGCAGTTCCAGAAATTGGAAATATTTGAAAGAGCTAAAAACATTTTATAATATTTTAATAAGCTGAGTTATCAGCTGATAAAGTACCATCAGTTAATAAACTATAGGATTATTTTAATTATAATCATCTGACCAATAAATGTTACACATAAAGATTAATAACTAAATGTATACTAATTGTATCTACCTAATCTTTAATAGCTTTCTGAAATGGTACATGAATATAAGATACTTAGAACAGCACATATCTATAGCAAATATTTATAGATTCTCTTTTTTTCTAATAAAAATGAATGCTATATTATGAAAAATAGTGTTTGCATTTGACAAGTTCCAATACATTTCTACCACTATTGGTTAGGCAGATAGCAAGATATCTGAATAACTAATTGCCATGTAAGAGATTTTTTATTTTAAATACTTCCATTCAACCCTGAAAATGTAATATATGCCCTATCTTTGAAATAGGCAGTTCTAAGCACCTAAAGCCAGCACACAGAGAGCCTGAGACAATAACATTTTAATCATGTACATCTGTCATACTCAATCTTTTTGTGAAGGACGTCTTCTGTAGGTAATTTTCCCCTCTGCTGAGATTTAAGTCTATTTCTTCTTGTTCTGTCCTCAGTGGGAACTGAAAATAACTGGTCACTATTCTCTGTATACCAGAGTGAGACCAGGTATATAACCACCTCTTACATAGTGAGAGCTCCCTTCTCAGTGTGTCCTGTCCTTTAAACCAAACAATTTTGGTAAATTTAGTGTCTCCACACAGACCTTAGTTTTCAGATGTTTAATTTTGAAAAGATAAGGATCCACTCAAAGTTCCCAGAACATACCATGTGATGTTATACCATTGTGCTTTTCCACATCTTGTTCTTTCTCTATATGCCCCCTCTTCCCCTTTCTTTTTTCTGTCAGGTGAATACCTACTTACATTTCAAAACTATTCAACTATAACCTTATATCTGAAAACTTTTCTATCTTAAGAATAATTAATGTCTTTTTTTGAGCCATGTTCCTTCACTATAAACATTTTAACACAGTAGTTTTTTCCAATCAATATGAGCTCTTTTAAGGTTAGAGACCCTGTTTTCTTAATAATTTTTTATCCACAGTAACTAGGAGAATGCTAAAGCATACTAGGTAGGCAATAAATGTTTCTGAATGAAGTTTTTTTCTCCAAGTCAGTTCTCACTTGTGTGGATTATAAGAGTAATACTTCTAAATTAAACTCTTTTTGTTTGTGTGTGCATGTGTGTGTACATCCTCATACATATAGAAAGGCTGATTACAAAGCCCAGACTTTTCCAGGACATCACATTTGTTGAGAGTTAGATAGGAGTGAATGCCAGAATAAAGTTATCTTGTGCTTTTCAGGAATGGAGCACCATATGATTGCAAGGGGAGACGAGTTAGAAGCAAAGGAAATATAAATATAGAATTATATCCAGTGATCCACTGTTGGGGTAGGGATTGTGCTGAACAATAAGGATCAGAGACAAATGATGCATGGTACCTTCGAAGCCTCATGGAGCTCAAAACTTAGGAAAAAAACCCCACAAAATTATACAGAAATGAGAAGATATAGGAGAGTAACTTGGTGGCAAATTTCAAGGACTGGTAAAAGTAAAATAACTAGGATATATATAAAAAAGGTGAAGAAAGAACAAATTCAAGACACATTTTGGAGACAAAAAGGATTAAGTCACTGAAAGGAATATTTAGAATGAGGGAAAGGGACAAATCAAGTTTTAAATTCTGGTGTTTAAGTGAGTGTATCATGTTGGTAACAAAGAAAGTGATGACTCTCAAATGGGTTAGCTTTAGGAAGGAGGTGATCCTTTATCTTTTAAACATAAGTGGTAACTGTGCAGATATAATGTATGAGAAGATATTCCACTTCCTCTGCTTCATTTTACCCTATATGATTCAACCTATGTATGCTTGTTGAAAATGAACATGACCAGGGTGCCTGAGTGGCTCAGTCAGTTAAGCATCCGACTTCAGCTCAGGTCATGATCTCACAGCTTGTGAGTTCATGCCCCATGTAGGGCTCTGTGCTGACAGCTTGGAGCCTGAAGCCTGGTTCAGATTCTGTGTCTCCCTCTCACTCTGTCCCTCCCCCACTTCCTCCCTCTCCCTCTCCCTCTCTCTCAAAAACAAGCATTTAAAACATTTAAAAACAAAAAAAGGAAATGAACATGACCATGCCATTCTCTTCCTTTGATGAATCCAATGGTTCTTTACAACTCATATAATAAAGTTCAAATTTCTTTTTTTTTTTAACAAATAGTTTATAGTCAAGTTGGTTTCCATATAACACCCGGTGCTCATCCCCACACGTGCCCTCCTCCATGCCCATCTCCCCCCTCCCCCCCCAAACCCATGCGTCCTCAGTTTGTTCTCAGCATTCAAGAGTCTCTCAAGGTTTGCCTCTTTCCCTTTCCCCCACCATTTCTCCCCTTCTTCTCCCCCATGGTCCTCTGTTAAGTTCCTCCTAATCCTCCTATATGTGCAAACATATGATATTTGTCATTCCCTCATCATCAGGGAAATAAAGTTCAAATTTCTAATCAGAATAGTTACTGAGCACAGACTTTAAATTCATACAGAAATGGGTTTGAACATTGATTCTACCATTCACTTGTTATATGACCTTGGGGAAGTACCTAGGCATTTTATGTCTCAGCTGTTTTCATCCATAAAATAGGCATTAGATAAGTACATATGATTAAAAAATTACAGAATTGATCAAGAAAGTGTATGACCATGACCATGATCATTATCAAGATTAAAAGCGAAGAGAGCGTACTTTAGCTTCTCATCTTCACAAAGAGTAAGTTATTACCATAACCTGAAAGGCCCTCAATGATCTGGCCCCATTAACACCATGATTGTGTCTCTCTAGCTATTATCCCTTCCTATCCCCTTCAACCATGCTTGCTTCCTACCTCCTTTAAATCACCATGCATGTGTCTTACTCAGAGCCTTTGCTAGTGTTTCCTGAGTGAGTGGAAGCTTTCACTTTTACTTTTAGCATGGCTAGCTCCTTCCTTTCTTTCAAGACCTATACTCAAAACTCACTTTCTCATTCTAAACAAAAAATTGCAATCCACTCTCCCAACACCTCTTACTTCCTCCCACCTTTACTTTTCTCCATAGCACTTATCTCAAATATACTATATTTTCTACATACTCTCAAATATACCATATACTCCATTTACTTATTTACTCTTATCGCTCTCCACTAGAACGATGGGCTTTCTCAGCTACACAAGTACGGGGATTTGTTGATCTGCTTTCTTCACATTTACGTACCCACTGTCTAGAGCAATGGCTTGCATATAATAGGCACTTGATACATATTTGTTGAATTATGGATGAGTGAAGATTTCTATCCATTTCCTTCAATTCTTCATGAACTTACTTCTTCAGGACCTTAGATAATCTTCGTACTTCATCAGATGGTAGTATCATCATTTAAGGGGAAAAGGAACCAACATCTGTTACCCATCTATCCTGTGCGTAAGGTCCAGAGACTTTGAGAAGTGCTTTATATGCATCACCTTTGTGTGTGTGTATTCAATTTAAATATTTACTAGGACTGGGAAGAAAGCAGCAGAGTCGGAGGATGCTAGGCTTGCCTCATCACATGAATGCAACACGATAACTATCAAACCATTCCAAATACCCCAGAAATTGACCAGAGGAGTGACAGAACAAACTACACAACTAAAAGTAGAGAAGAGGTCACATTGAAGGAGGTAGGAGATGCAGAGACAGTTTAGGAGAGAAACAGATCATGGCCACTGAAGTGGGAAGAGAGAGCTGTGGTCACAGAGAAGGATCAGAGACAGACTAACATACAGGGAAATGCACGGGGAAAACAAACCCCCATTGCAATTGGATTGGAAAGTGAGAGGCACTGAATTTCATGACTTCTGGCAACCAGCAGGACTTAAAGCTTAGAGTTTTATTTTTTTAATTTTTTAAAAAAATAATGTTTTATTTATTTCTGAGAGAGAGAGAGAGAGAGAGAGAGACAGCATGAGCAGAGAAGGGTCAGAGAGAGAGGGAGACACAGAATCTGAAACAAGCTCCAGGCTCCAGAGCCCGACACGGGGCTTGAACCCATGAACCGTGAGATCATGTCCTGACCCAAAATCAGACGCTTAACCAACTGAGCCACCCAGGCATCCCAAAGCCTGGAGTTTTAAAGGGCATTACGCTTGACTGGGACAGAGCCAAGAGGGCACTGAGCTGCTTTTGGAGGGAGGGCAGGCAAACAACCAGTGGACACAGAGCAGTATTAATTACAATAGCCAAACTATGTAAGCAGCCTCAGTGTGCACTGATAGATTAATGAGTAAAAAAGATGTGGAATGGATGTATATGTGTACACACACACTGGAATATTCAGCCATAAAAAATTATATCTTAGCATCTGTGAGAACAAAGATGAGTCTAGAGAGTATAATGGTAAGTGAAATAAGTCAGAGAAAGAAAACTGCCATATTATCTCACTCCTATGTGGAATTTAAGAAGGAAAACGAGTAAAGAAAAAAGAGAGACAAACCAAGGGGTAGAGTCTTAACTATAGAGAACAAACTGATGGTTACCAGAAGGGAGGTGGGTTGGGGAATGGGGGAAATAGAGGATGGAGATTAAAGAGTACATTTATCATGATGAAAAAATGATATAAATAATGAAATGCAAATTAATTAATGAAGAATAAAAGATTAAATGTGAAAATAAGTAAGAAGAGAAGTGAGATAGATAAGGCATCTTCAGAGCCAGGCTGGTAGGCCAGGGTCCTCTGCCTGTGATTCTTGGGCCACTGACAGCTTGAACTTCAGTCCAGTGGCGCAGCACCATTTTTGGTGGTCTTACTCTCACCTGGATCAGGGACATGAGTACCAAATTCAGGAGACTCTGCCCTCCAGAGTGACTTTTTTTTCTATACAGGAAGGGTTTCTCTGCCAAAGAGACTCAAAGGAAGGACAGCAAGACATACGTTCTTTTCTTAGCTCCTGAATGGCTGGCATTCTGAATAGGACTAGAGGGGATTTCAATTCATTTTGCCTGTCTACAGGCAGGGTCAGTCTTATATGAGGACTCTGTTACACTGGGTGTACTTTTAGAGGCTCAGGGGTGGCCCCTGTCCACAAATCTCTTCCAAACCTATTTGATCATGATTGAAAATCCATCATTAGAGCTTATTTCCTCGGCACAAACCAAATGTGGGTTTTGTCTTCTGTATAATGGCACAAATCACACATATAAATTCATATCTGTCACCTCAGTGTGAATAGAATTAATTGGTCCTTTCCTGAGAATAGGCTTGGATGAAGAGGAGAAGGCTAAAACATTATAAGTGGCAGCCCCTAAGGCTGGGAGAAGGAAGATAGAAAGATATTAAAGAGAAAGGATGTAGAAGGAGGTTGAGCTGATAAAGACATCCACCTGGACAGTCAGGAATGGCCTCCAAGGGAAAGAGAAAAACTAAATGTTAGAAAAAATCCAGACCAAAAAAAAAAAAAAAAAGATCGCACTCTATGATTCCCTTTATATCTAACAAATGTAAACTGATCTACAGTGACAGAAAACAGACTACTGGTTGTCTGTGAAGGGTTGTGGATACGTAAGAGGGAGCAATCACAAGGGACAGGGAGGAACTTTGGGGGTGATCAATATCTCGATTATGATTATGATTTCAGGAATATATATGGGTTAAAACTTATCAAATGATTAAGTATGTGTAGTTTATTTATTGTATCTCAGTTATACCTTGACAACATTTTTTCTAAATAATGAAAGAAAAACCTAAAAAAAACTATGTGAGTACAGTGTGCCTGCAAAATAATCCATCTCACACACCTTTGGTAAATTCTGGCAGAATGAAAGAAGTATTTTCTAAGCACACCTCACCTCTCTTAGAATTAGGTATCCTCTCTGTAAATTGACAGAGATGAACTAGACAATCCCAATGTCCTATCTAGATATCACAGTCTAGATTGTGCCAAATATGTTAACTGAAATCCATTACTGAAGCTTAAAGGATTTGATACAAATACAATGTAGGAACCACTAAATAACCAGCATATATAAAGATATTGGGTAAAAATAGTGGACAAATATGTGCATCTAATTTCACTAGATCTAAAAATCCATCAAAAGGATTTTATTTTTCCAAGAGTGAAGTCTCCAATGGGAGCACCTGGAAAGAAAAAACTATGGCATCAGAAATGAAAAATTTAATGGAAAAATTAGATGACAGATTAAGAAAATTTCTCAGAAAGTAGAGTAAAAGGACAGGGATAGAAACTAGGAAGAAAAACAGATGAGAAATTCATGTGTTTTCAGATTGAAAGGGCCACTTAACAGCCAACATAGCAGGGATATCATTGCAAAATTTCTTAGTGCTGAGAAAAATGAAATCCTATGAAGTTGCATGTAAAGGTTTTGGCCTCAAAAAGCAGCCCTGGAAGCAGGCACCAGCCTATCAAAATTCTGAGGCAATCTGACACATAAAGGTTCAAAGAATTTCCTCTCATGAACTCTCAGGAAGTTCTAGAAAATATATGTCATCAAAAAGAGGACAGAAAGTAGAAAATGAGAAGAAGACATGAGATCCAGAAACAAGTGATCCAATATAGGAAAGAGGCAAATGAATTCCCAGGATGACAGTAAAAAGGGAGGTTCCAGAATGGCAGCTGTGCAGTCTCCCACACCCTCGGATCTGGAGAAAAGGCTCCAAGAGACTTTCCCAAGAGCAAATTGAAAAGAGACCTGGATAACTGGCAGAGTCTCAGGTTAATTAGTGATAAGATCTTAGAACCTATGTGTATAAAAAAAGATAATCAAACAATAAGATAAAGGAAACACAATCATAGTTGACTACATGGCTTAGCTGTGAGTGTCACTTACATTGTCATAATTCCAAGTGGACTAATTATTTATCTACCAAAAATTACCATATAACTACATTGGGAACAAAAGGGCCTGAGAAGTATGCATATGTGTAAAAGGGGTGAGTGGAGAAAAGGGAGCTGAATTTTCATTTCCCATGGTGGGAAGTCAACAGATAATGCCTGAAATGAAAAATCAGAAAGAAGCAATATAAATATGTTATTTATAGATACGTAAAATAATTATTCAAACAAGCC
>NW_027531033.1:502980-508534 GCF_008692635.1 Crocuta crocuta
GTAGGGAGGGAGAAGGTAGAGAGGCTGAGGACTGGTTTTTGTCTTAATAAACTTTGTAGAACTAGTTGACTTTTAAAATATGTGTCTTTATAACTTTAATACAATTTTAAAAATAATTTTAAAAACCTGTGATGAAAAAAAGTGATTCTGATACATGCTCAATTTTGCAAAACACTAGACTTTTCTGAAGGGAATTTCCAAGCAAGAAGGTGCTTGGCAATTGTCCATTGCCTGTGTGGGCCCTCTCATAATTACTTTTACATGTAACAAGTTGAAGTGTCAACATGATTTCACAGCTTAGTATCTATTTAAAACTAGAGAGGAATTGCCTAGCAATTTGTGGAATATGAAGGACAGAATATAATTGAATGTTCTTGATTAATTTACATAAAAATGAGACAGATTTGTATCATAATTTACTACCTACTTATCCAAAAGTAGATGACCCAAACGGTATGGATTCCCCATGCTGTGAAGATTCTAGATACATTATTCATAAGCCTTCTAAACTGTCCTTTATCCTTCACCTAAAACTGTACTGAAAATATACTTACATGGGATTATGTCTTGTCTACTATGCATGATCATAGTGATGGACTAGATAATGAGGCAGATCAATCATTTATGCCTTCCACCTATAAAACCAAACTGTACTCTCAATTCTTATTGCAAAATCTAAATTGTTGCTTGACTATTTACTGAAGAATTTTAAATCAGAGTAGTACACTTTAGTTCTGGGCATCAGGTTTCAATGCTTTCTGTAAGAGACTTGCATTATAAATATATGTCACTGATCCTAATTTCAGGGCTAACGTGTACTGGTTCTAAGGAGACAAACACCTTGATTTGTATGCCAAACAGGGTTCATTCATACGAACCTGCAGAGATCAAACTGCAGTAGGTGAATGTAAAGAAAAAGGGCAAAAAGAGGAAGCATCATTCCCAGACATATTCTGATACCGTTTCCTGTGTCAGCAATCAGCAATGCCATTTGGGGTTGAAGGCCAAGAGTAAGAAGGTGTTTCTGCATAAATACACATTATGTCCCTACCTGAAGAAATCTCACACCCAACTTGCAGAGTGGCAGAAAGAATTATCAGAATGAAGAAAGAAGTAAATATCCAGCCAGCTGTAGGAGAATGTTCTCTTCTTGGGAGGAGCAAGAATGTACAAGAGGAACAGCAGGTTTTCTTGCACAAATTGCTAGAGAGCGAATATTTATCAGAGACGACACTGAATTTCATATAAAGAATATCAGAAATTCAGTGGTCAAGAGGTATGGATATTACTTAAAGAAAAGTTTTAGGACACGTTTATGTAGGTCTATCTTTAAAGTATATTGAAACTTTACCTGAATCCAATAATACACTGTATGTTAACTAGAATTTAAATAAAAATGTGAAAAGAAAAAAAAAAAGCATACTAAAACTTGAACATGAGAAAAGACCAGGTCTGTAAATTGTATCTGAAGAAAGGCCCTTCAGATCTCCTCTTTCCCTGCCCCATGATATTTATACAAATGGCCGCATGAAACTCAACAAACTTATCAATAGATCGTGTACTCAAGAGAAAGGAGAATTGCCTAATTCCTCTCATCAAAGAGAGTTGTGACACATAGTAACACTATAAAATAATGTTCTGTATCAGATGGTCCTTGGAAAGAAAAGAGATCATGAAACTCAGTAAAGGAATCTGGTCTAGTCATTGGAATAAATCCATCTAAGTAACACTGTGAACAAATAATTCAGCTTCATTTCTTTTAGTAAATATTTTCCCTAATCATGGCTTCCTTTTTTTCCCTATTATATTTGTATATNGTAATCATGAATGCTCCAGTGCATATATCAAAACAACTACTAGCACTTGCCAGTCTTAATACAGCACATGAATTCTAATGTTAGTCTCCTTTATTTAAACAAAATTAAATTCTGGTGCTCTCTTCCAAGGGTTGTTTACAAATTGTTTCCTTCTTCAACAGCGCCACATATTGCAATAACACTGAGAAAGATAATGTATTTTTAAGGATTGCAATTATCATAAAGATAGCTCTTTAGCTACAACCAGGCAGGTTTAATACATGCTTTCCTGGCTTCATTTCTAGAGCTGTCATCAAAAATGTTTCTCTGGGTGCTACCTGACCAGGGCTGAAACTAAGTCAGCCAAATGTAATTTATAGTGGAAAGTGTCTTAATTCTTTATGTAGCCCTGATCATGCCTTTTTTACATTCTTGATTTTGGTATTATGATGGCATTTCCAACAAAAAAAGAACAGATGATATCAATTGTGTAGAAGTCAAGCAATTTAAGAGTTTTATACTTGCTAGCTTAATTTATGACAGCAATCTATTAAAGAGAGCCTAAACAGGAAACCATAACATTAAATGGCAAAAAGATTCATCTCAATTGGACCTTCAGACCCAGCATGACATTCTTGATGCTAGTTTCCCAGAGAAGACAAATTTTGCTTTCCTATTTCTGTTCCACTTAGCATTTTCCCTTCTAGCCCCACTTATTCAAGGAGAGTGCCCTGCATATGCATTAGCCAGGAACATTGGCAAAATTATGTGGTGTGTGTGAACACATGTGTGTACACACACACTTATTTTAGGAAAGACCAAATAGAATTAATGAGTTATGTCTATACTTTAAAAAGAAAAGCTAGCCTGGTACTTTCAAGTGTTCTTAATCTGTCTATAGAAACATTACTAAATAGAAATTATTTTGAGAAAAGTTTCAATAAAAATCAAATTACTTTAAATTGGTACAGAAATAGTTTACAAGCACGAATAGATTTAAGTTGTTAGGTGTGTTCTTCTCATAAATGGTTCAAGCACTTAAGCTGAACTCTTAACTTTTATTGTCATGAGTGTTTTACTTAACAAAACAGTTTCATATCCATGAGGTTTGGGAGCAGATAGAATCATTTTTTCCTGTGCATAGCTTTAAAGGTTGCATCCACTATCAAAAAGGTGAATAGAACTAATTTTTCTATGTATATACACTGTAAATAAATGGCATTTGGAGGTTCAACATTAATGGCATTACCTATTTAAGAATAACTTTGAAGGTCCAAGATATATAATAGTGCTAAAGCATAATTAGAATCCAGTGTTGAGGAACAGATGTTTAGGGTTGAGTTATAGAATTATGCTGATATTTGTAGTTATAGGCATTCATCATTTTCACTACTGCATACTATTCTACCATATGAATATAACTACCTTTAGTTATATTCTCCTGTTGAACATTTTCATTATCTGGTTTCCATTTTTGAGGGGGGTATTATTACTGCTGTTATTACACATAATGCTGCTGTGAACATTCTTTTATTATAGTAAAATATTCATCAGATAAAATTTGCCATTTTAACCATTTTTAAGTGTACAGCTCAGTGGCATTAAGTACTTTCAAACTGTTGTGAAACAATCATCACTATCCATCTCCAGAACTTTTTAATCATCTCATATTGAAACTCTGTACCCTTTGAATCACAACTCTCCATCTCCTTCTACCCAACCACCTCCAGCCCCTGGCAACCACTACTCTATTCTGTCTCTATGAACTTGACTATTCCAGGTACCTCAAATAAGTGGGATCACACAATGTCAGTCCTTTTGTGTCTGGCTTAGGGCTCACTTACCGTAATGTCTTTAAGATTCTTAAACTGAAGAATTACCAGACTTCCTTCTTCTTAAAGGCTAATTAATATTTCATTGTATGTATATACCACATTTTGTTTATTCATTCATCTGTCAATGGACACTTAGGATGCTCCTACTTTTGGGTACTGTCAATAATTCTTCTATGAATATTAGTGTACAAATATCTGTTTGAGTCCCTGCTTTCAATTCTTTTATGTGTACAAAAGTGGAATGCTGCATCATATAGTAATTCTATTTTCAATTGTTTAGTAACCAGCATAAAATTTTCCACAGTGGGCTGTACCACCTGACAGTCACACAGGCAATTCACAAGGATTTCAATCTCTCCATATTCTAACACTTTTTTTCTCTGTTTTTAGATAGTAGCCATCCTAATGGGTATGAAGTGGTATCTCACTGTGGCTTTGGTTTGCATTTCCCTAATGATTAGTGATGTTGAGCATCTTTTTATATACTTATTGTCCATCTTCTTTAAAGGGATGTCTATTAAAGTCCTTTGACCATTTTTTAATGGGATTGTTTTTGGAATTGTTATTATTGAGTCATAGGAGTTCTTTATATATTCTGCATATTAATCGCTTATCAGATAGGTGATTTACAAATATTTTTACACATTCTGTGAGTTTTTTTTTTTAACTCTGAAAGTGTCCTTTCCCACTCTGATAATTNCAGTGTCCTTTGACACTCTGATAATTCTTCTCTGTGTCTTCAGAGTTTTTATGTAAAAGTTTAGCTAGAGAATATTCTAAGAGTAGCATTTCTGGGTATTGTATCTTCAACATTTGAAGATAGTACCAAATTGTTTTGTTTCAGAAAGCAAGTTACATTCTCAAAGTTGCATTCTCACCAGCAGTTCCCTTTAACATATATTCTTACCTATATTTGATTTTATCAGAATTTTAAATTTTGTTCAATATATGTATGAAAGGATATCTAATTATTGGTTTACTTTAGTTTAATTTAATTGTAGGAATGAATATAAAATGATGCAGACACTTTGGAAAACAGTATCTTTCATCCTTTAAAATTAAACCTATATTTCCCACATGACCCAGCATTCCCACTCATAGGTACTGACCCACAATACATGAAATTTATGTCTTATACATGAATATTAATAGTATTATTTGCAACAGCTTAAAGTAGAATCAAATCAAACATCCATCAACTGATGATTGGTAACTAATATGGGATTTCCATACAATGGAATATTATTCGGCAATAAAAATGAACTACTGATATATGTCATTACATTATGTTAAGTGACAGTCACACTCACGGCATCCTCTTGCTAAAAGAAATATTATTTGATATTTTTGCCAAATTAGTGAATCAGGAAGGGTATGGACATGTAAAAGTCATACAATAGTATCATTATATTTCTGCTTTTAAATAGGTACTGATTTTGCACAAAATTTTAAAATAGTAACATTTAATTATAGTAGAGAGTAGGTAGGAAGCAGCTTTTAAAAGACTCTTATTATAGCATAAGTGGGAAAGAGAAAATTCTGAGGATGGTGATTTAAGAAACAGAATTTTTAAAAAGTGCATGGCAAGACTTTTCATTTCTCCCTATGACAGAAATCTAGGAAAGCAAAATGTAAGCAATTGTTTGAAGGAAAGCAGTAAAGTACATGTAAATGGGGCTGGTATTGTGCTTTTCCTTTCTAAAAAGGTAACACAGCTTTACAAAACTGGTTATCATTAAATGGAGAACTTTCTTGGAGATATTCAACCAGTATTTATAGCAACATAGATTATTTTTCATGTACACTATTATATAAAAGCCTTCTGCCTCTACCCCTGCCCCCAACTCACCTCCAGTTATCTGTCTCCTGTTTTTATATTATAATAGTCTGTATCTTGCAATTTGCTCACAAGGCCCTCGAGGA
>NW_027531033.1:508550-514298 GCF_008692635.1 Crocuta crocuta
CTAGAAATGTGCATTTTTCTTTATCCCTGCAAAGCATGTAGCACAGGGTTCCATAGAAAATAAGGACTCAAAAACTGTGCCCAATGTGCTGCCAAATTACTAGCTAAAATATATGTATGTGAAGAGTTCTTAGAGTCCCTAAAATGATCACAAGGATAATTGGATGTTCAGAGTTTTTATTGTTTTTAATGTAACTGTTACTTTATAAACCCCCTTCCATAGCCATCAGCCCTCCTTCTTAAAGGTATGCCATGCCTATATTAGTATGGCTTTGTGTGACAGGAAAATCAGTTGGTAAGATGATCAGTCACATTCAGTCACAGTAGCCACATTTTTTGAACAAAGGCTTCATACAGGGTTAAAATCCACATTTGAACAGAGCTTTTATAGAACAAAAAGGCATTTGTTTTCAAACTTACTAATTATATTCACTAAACGCTGTTCATGTTGTCAACTTTCCCCCACTGTGAGAATTACAAAATCAGTCATAAGATTAAACTCAGAAAATGACTACAGCAATTCAGAATACTAAGCCAGCTGGGTTCATTAAAATCCTCTATGGAAACAGTCGTTGTGGTGAAACAAGATCTACAGCTAGTCCCATTAATCATCATTTTCTTGGTCTGCTCCAGTGCTGAAATCGGTTATTGTCACAATGGATATATGGGGGGATCTTCAAGAACGAAAAAAGGAATTTTATTTTTGTAAACTAGAGAAATANAGCCAAACTACCTACCCAACACAACAGCTAACTGTATCCATTACTGTTGAGTCACAATGACTTCAACAAGTATAGTTATAGCACACTACTAAGTTGTGTTTTTTATTCATTGTATGAGGAAAAATAATTAAATGAAGAACTTATAGTTGTATTAACTTTTCTTGTTTCCTTGAAATGTGTCTGTATTTAGAGAGTCATAAACCAAGTCATACATTAGTCTTCTACTGAAAATGAATTACAATCCTCAAGATGGTTTTATATGCAAACATATATTGTTGTTTTTCAATAATTACTATTGGTGAAGATAATGATTGGCATAATTAGGTAGCTCTTACTTTGCATTTTTAGGTGCTCTTTACAAGTTTGTCAATTTATGCATAAGACATATTTAACTCAATCCTATTTATCTTTGATCACTCAATTATGAATATCATCCCTGATTCTCACTTTTTTATTCTTTCTCTTAATCACTTGCTCTATCTCTTCACACACACACACACACACACACACACACACACACACACACNTCCCATAATATTAAGCTTTTAAAAATGGGAATCTCTTCCATATCAAAAAAATCATGTGTTTGCACAATAGAGTACAATGACTAGGCATAGAGCTATGCCTATACATATGGCAAATGGGTAGCATATATTTTCATATTGCCTAGATAGAAAGTTATCTAGACATATGGGAAGAAGATTTCACTGTAACATACAAGTTAAAACCAGGGATGACAGTACAGGTTTCCAATATAATGATCACTTAAGGGCCTGGGGAGTGTGTGAGTGCATGCCTACATGTGTGTGTATTTAAAGAACAGAACATTTTCACATATATAAGTAAAATAAAGAAAAAAATCTTGTGAGAAGAAAATCAAAGTCTTAAAGAAGTCAATATAGACACGCAATACCGATCAAGTCTGCATCAAACAGATTATATTTACAAACTACTGTTCTTCAGAGAAATTAATAAACCAAAAATTGTGGGCGGTGGTTATAATGAAGTTTTCACACAGCTTAAGCTATAGTGTTATAAATGTGATAATATCCAAATAGATGTAATCAGATTCTGAAACAACAAACAAGTGTTACATTTAAATATAAGCTCACTGTCNCAACTTACAGAAACATCTTTAAATAAGTTCATGAGATATTTGTATTTTTAGAGGCAAGTAGGAGAGCAGAGGTATGAACTTATTCCTTTTAATCAGAGTTCAAATTTCAAAAAAGGTATTGTGAGAGACATACACTTTCATTTCAATAGGCATGCCTTGAAGATATTGCAGGTTTGGTTTCAGTCCACAATAAAGTGAATATTGCAATAATGCAAGTCAAATGAATTTCTTGGTTTCCCAGTAGATATAAAAGTTAATCTACATTATACAGTAATATGTTAAGTGTATAAGTTAAAAAATACTGTAAGCTGGGGCATTTGGGTGGCTCAATCAGTTGAGCATCCGACTTTGGCTCAGGTCATGATCTCATAGCTTGAGTTCAAGCCCCACATGGGGCTCTGTGCTGACAGCTCAGAGCCTGGAGCCTGCTTCAGATTCTGTGTCTCCCTCTCTCTCTCTGCCCCTCCTCTGCTCATACTCTGTCTCTCAAAAATTAATAAAGGTTAAAAAAAATTAAACAAAATACTGTAAGCTAACCATTATAAGTGCTTTCAGCAAGTCCTAATCACTGATCAGAGATCACTATAACAAACAATAAGGAAAAAGTTTTAAATATTCCGAGAAATACTAAAATGTGGCACAGAGACACCAAGTAAGGAAATGCTGTTAGAAAAATAGTACTCATAGATTTACTTGAGACAGGGTTGCCAAACCTTCAATTTGTAAAAAGAACACAAAATTTGCAAAGTGCAATAAAGCAAAGTACTATAAAATGAGGTATGCTTGTATACCAATTTGAAGAAGCATATCTATAAAAGTGGTTAATTTCTATGCTCAAAGTGATCATATATATATGCATGCTAATATAGCAGTTTGCTTTTTTCTCTCATATCAGTTCCATAATGTAGGCTACAGAGAATGAGAAAGATAATGCATCTCAACATTAACATAAATCTGGAAAATGTCATAAGCATCTGTAAAAATTGAGATATCTGTCTTAAAAGAAAGTCCCTGTAAAGGCAGAAATACATAGTACCTTCACCAAGTGTGCTTTCTACTTAAGAAGTCAATTTATATGTACAGACCACTATTGTATAGAGATAAAGAGACTAGGTACTCTACATCTTAGAAGTAGGAAAAGTGCTGGTTTTCTAACTGGAGGACGGTCTTCAAAACATATGGTTGTGTGTTCATGGGATTACAAAATCAGGGAGACAAGATCATATGTTTTTAACTTTTGGAGGGCTGCATTTCTAAAGAAGAGAAGCTCAGAAGAAGTAGCTTGTGTTTTGTTCAGATTTTAAATGGTGTGAAAGGCATCAGACGTGAGGACTTTGGGTTGAATTTCTGAGCTGGTATCCAAACATACTGATTGCTAGAGAAATGGGACCATGGAAGCAATCTTTCATTTTTTTAATTAAAAAAAAAAAGTTAATGTTTACTTATTTTTGAGAGAGAGAGAGAGAAATAGAGAAAACAAGAGCAGGGGACAGGGAGGGAGAGGGAGAGAGAGAGAGAGAGAGAGAGAGAGAGAGAGAGAGAGAGAATNAGAATACGAAGCAGGCTCCAGGCTCTGAGCTGTCAGCACAGAGCTCGATGTGGGGCTTGATCTCACAAGCTGAGAGATCATGACCTGGGCCGAAGTCGGAAACTTAACCCACTGAGCCACCCAGGCACCCCTGAAGCAATCTTTTAGTACTACAACTTGCCTATGTGCACAAATCCAAAAGCATTGATTAATAGTATGTGCTATAGGATATATATCAAGTAACATGGGAATTAAAAGAACTTAAAATTGTTTCCTTAAAAAATAAATTTAGTGTTCTATATATTTAAACACTTTTGGACTTGTTGACTTAGGTAATATTAATGCTTGCTGTTTGGAAATGACAAATTTTGGTATATTGATTTACATGAAGAACTGAGGGAAACAAAAACCCATGACACAATTATGGAAACTGAATCTAAAATGTCACCACTGGCATAGTACCACAACAGTGCAACACTTACCTTTAAGGTCTCAAGAAACTATTCAGTGGTTTTCAATGATGAGAACGTATTAAGCACAATTTGATAAAACACAATGGACTTAAATAAAGGTCAGCCATCAAATAAGCTGAACAAAGGAAACCATTTAAAAGTGAGAATGATGTCCTGTCATTAAACCATTCTAGGCTGGTTAGTTGTTTCAGAGGTCAAAATGGTAAATGTTCCTACTTCGAATAATATAATGTGGCACAGAAAAACCCTTAACTTGAAATGTCTATGTCTATTGGTCATAAATTATGAACAAGTAGTATGCTGTGTCACTATTTTACAGGATGACATTTTAAAATGCAAAGTAACATAAATGAGCTCCTCTATATTTTGCTGTACATGTGGATCTATGTCACTGATTATAACTAGTGACTCAGGGAGGTCATCAACTGAAAACATTTCCTGAAAATAGTCCCACAGGAAGGAAATTTTAAAGGATCCACAGGGAGAAAAAAGAAAGTTTGGGAAGAAGACTGAACATTCCATCCAACCCTGTACTTGATAGACAGTCTAATCTTCCCTTACACAGAATTTTCCAATAAAAATTACATCCTTCAAAGCAATTTTCTTCTCAGCAAACTATCAACCACAACTCCCCCAAATTCAAGTAATGCTAAACACTGTCTGATAGGAAAAAGGATATTTCAGTGAAGCAAAAGAGACCATCAAATTCTGAAAGTAGCTTGACCACTGAAATAATTTGAGTCCCAGGAAAAGTTGGATTCTAACTCTGCCTCTAATACTGAGTGATCCTGGGTAAATTATCTTCCTGTAGAGAAGATTCTCATTTGCACCTCTCAAATGCTTTGTTCTAATGCAGATAATATATTCTTGTATATTACTGAAAACATAAATAAATGACCCTGAAGTGCATCGCTACAATTGGTTGAAATTTTAATAATCAACAGGCAAGCAGGGTCCAAGTTAACATTGGGAACTTATCTGCATGGAAATGACTTTTATTGTTGTTCAGTACCCTGGTTTAGTGACTCACAAGGTAATAATTCACTGCTGCACATTAACAAAGCATTTTGTGGTGAGGGTAGTACTTATAGTAATGATACCATTTAGTTATATTTGACATTTAGGTTAACCCATCTGTTTTCCTTTTCTTCCCAAGTATCATAGAAACCAACTATGACCATCTGAATTTTCAATATTATTTTACTATAAGATATATCTGATAAGATTAACTACTTATACCATGGCTCCTTTTTAATTAGGTGAATATTTTAACATACTCTATAGCTTCTCGTGAAGAGCAAATTATAGCTTTAAATTCACTGAAAAAGGAAATTATCATTAGAATAATTTAGGTGAGTAAATGGTATCAGTTTTTGAAGCATAATCAGTGCTCTACAAAGGAAGTTTCCTCTATGATTCTTTAAGGGGAAAAAAAAACATTAAGGAAAATCAACCAGTAATCTTTTATAATATAAATGGAATTTAATGGCAATTCTAGGTAATCATACATCAGTAGTTAGTTAATTCACATTTGAACAGATTACAAACCTAAGCTAACTATTTCTATGTACTTCAGTAAATTTCTGTCATTTTAGACATTTACATCTACTCAGAATCCTTTTATTCCAGGAATATCCTTTTAATCCTAGACATTAGGGGAATATGCATGTATATGATATTTCTCTTTCTTAATGACAAGTATTTACCTGAAGATAAAATCCTACTGAAATGTGGAGGAGGGGGGAAAGGGAGCATTTTAAAACATTCACTTCTTCTCTTTTAGAACATCTATTACTACATGATAGTATTTCCCACAAGATTATTTTTCTTTTATTTGAAGTTGGCAAAAATCTTTATACTGAATCCTTTGAGCATACCTCTAGTGATAGATGTTAGATCAGTGCTGTAG
>NW_027531033.1:514488-517782 GCF_008692635.1 Crocuta crocuta
GCTCTGTGCTGTATAGAAAAACTTTTATTTGGGGCGCCTGGGTGGTTCAGTCGGTTAAGCGTCCGACTTCGGCTCAGGTCATGATCTCAGGGTTTCTGGGTTCCAGCCCCGCGTCAGGCTCTGTGCTGACAACTAGCTCAGAGCCAGGAGCCTGCCTCAGGTTCTGTATCTCCCTGTCCTCTTTGACCCTCCCCTGCTCATCCTGTTTCTCTCTCTCAGAAATAAAGAAAACATCTTTAAAAAATTAAAAAAAATAAAGTGCACTTCTCTTAAAAAAAACAAAGAAAAATTTTTATTTGACAGGTAGATGACAGGAAGAAGTTTCTCTCCGAAATATAAGATGTAACTATAAAATTCTTCTGTGAGGTTAATATAATCTTTTGTTTCTTATGTATGAATGACTTAATCATTCTTGCTTCAATAAATAACTTCACGTAATTAATTGCAATAGTGTGAAATTAAGATACTTAAAAATTTATGTATTTATTCAAATACGGAAAGTTTGTTTTAACTGTCTTTTTTATAACAATCCAATGTGAAATAGGCTTACAATATAAATTTCCAATGATATTTTCTTTTAGTTTACAATATTTTTATAATCACTCACCAAAAACACTCCCTGAAGATTCATTCACTATGCACATAACATATGCTCAAAACAAGTAGCATCTTAGTAGAGATGACTTTATTAGTACTTAGTATATGGTATACAATACAATGAAAATGTATTAAATGTTTAGATTTATCCTATAAATCGGTCTATGACCTATCCAATTTATTACAAGCATTGGTTTATTCTCTCTGGCATTATTAAATAATTTCACATGTCCCCTAATATCACAAGAAGAGGGAGTAATAACACTTTTTTTTTTTACCAAGTCTAGCATTCCAGATGATCTTTCCTATCTTCCTGGCCCTCTTTCCTTACACCCCTCAAAAAATAAATCAGGAGGGGCGCCTGGGTGGCTTAGTCGGTTAAGCGTCCGACTTTCGCTTAGGTCATGATCTCACGGTTCGTGGGTTCGAGCCCCACGTTGGGCTCTGTGCTGACTGCCAGCTCAGAGCCTGGAGCCTGTTTCAGTCTGTGACTCCCTCTCTCTCTGACCCTCCCCTGCTCACGCTGTGTCTCTCTCTCTCTCCTAGAAATAAATAAAACATTTAAAAAATAAATAAATAAATCAGGAGTAAACACATACAATTCCATTATACATCCTATTATCTACAAATGTTATTCTTTGCCTATCTGGGTTAGAACTACCAGAAGCAAATCACTTTTGATACATATTAAAATGCTGCTCCACATATATGTCATGTACATCTATTCAATGCATGAATAGAAAAGAAATTTATATCCACTCCTACATTCGGGATTCTTGTTATAATATACTTCAAGAACTAACATTCTGTAATGTTTTAAGATGTGAGAAGAAAATAAAGTGAAAGAATGGTGAGATGTCAAAGAGGGATTGCTGTTTTTCAGATTTATTTTCCTTTCTAGCTTTCTCACAGACCTTCACCTCAGAGTCTATTCATCTTTCTCTTTGTAACAGACAGAATTTGCCCTTGAATAAGGTGATTCGCTTTAGCCTAGAAATGAGCATACACAATCACCTCTGTGTTTCTCTGTTTCTTTACTTCTCTAAAATCTCAAAAATAATGCTACAAAATGACTTGATGAAAACAATAAGATGACTGTCATTTGATTTTTTTTCAAGTTTTAGTTAGTGGACTAGATATCTAGTATAAACTTAATTAACACAACCGTGTTCTACAATAAAGAGTTTTGTTGGCATAGACTAGAATAAGCAAAACATATTTAAAAAGAAGTTTCTGGCTACTTACCTCATTACATTTAGCTCCTCAAATACTTTTCGGAGAGACATAAAATAAGTATAAGGGGACTGAAATACAAGATTGCATCTACTTTATAAAAGGTAATTTTTTTTAATTTACAAACTCCCAGTAAGATCTGATGAGCAAGTCTAGTACTAGACCACAAGAGGATCTGCAATGTCTTTGAGATTTTACTACACTAAAATTAAATAAATAAATATAGATAGATAGATAGATATAGATCTGTTTTAATTGAAATATAATTCACTCATCATAACATTCACCCTTTTAAAGCATACTTTTTCTTTTGGCTTTTGTACCTTTCCATTTAGAGTGACTCCTCTCACAGATGAAATTATTATTGTAAATTAGCATTAAAAGTGTTATCTTACCTTACAAAGGAAGTTGATCTTAAAACCCAAAGACTGGGCATTTCTCGAGCCTGAGTTCATGTAGTTTCCAACCAAAAGGACTAACTCTAAAAGTCTGTTAAAGCTTTCGCTTTTCTTCAGTTCTTCACAGGCAAGAGTTACTGCTATGATGCTTGGTTTGATGTTGTTTACATGTTCTTCAAATGTGAGCTTGAAAAGAATGCTATTGAGACGAGGCCGCAACATTTTCACTGAGCTCATCTGTAAGATAAGAAATACTCTATAAGAACATATATATATATAGGGGCGCCTGGGTGGCTTAGTCGGTTAAGCGTCCGACTTTCGCTTAGGTCATGATCTCACAGTTCGTGGGTTCGAGCCCCGTGAGGAGCTCTGTGCTGACAGCCAGCTCAGAGCCTGGAGCCTGTTTCAGAGTCTGTGACTCCCTCTCTCTCTGACCCTCCCCTGCTCATGCTGTCTCTCTCTCTCTCTCTCTTTCTCCTAGAAATAAATAAAACATTAAAAAAAAAGAACATATATATAAAGCCTGTTATTTCATTCTCCAATAGATATAAATTTTTAGATTGTACTGTAAAATTTCCACATAAAATGAATTCTCTATGGGTCTTAAAAATATTGTTTTGGCTTGTTTTTGAAATTCCAATGGAATATTTTAATCAAAGTTTTAAAAAGTTAGCTGCTCAGTTTTAAA
Organism: Crocuta crocuta; assembly: GCF_008692635.1. Lineage (NCBI taxonomy): Eukaryota > Metazoa > Chordata > Mammalia > Carnivora > Hyaenidae > Crocuta > Crocuta crocuta. The sequence continues at coordinate 517,405 of NW_027531033.1, forward strand.
CAAATCATCCTTATAAGAGTAAAAAAAAAATTATTGAAGCTAAATATCTGCTATTCGTTACTCCTATAATCATTAGTCATCAATACCATTTAAACTGCCAAAATTTTGTCCCTGAGGTAAACTATGAAAATTTACTAACGTGAAATTAAATTTGAGTGAATAGTTTGGCCACAGATAAAAGACGTGCATGATAACAGAAAATGTAAGTAGAACCACATTTCCCAAGAAATCATCTATGACTATGTTGTTTGAAATCAGAAGACTAGGTCTGATTGAGCATTTAATAATTTTTAAACCTGTGATTTCTATTCATCAAATATATAAAATATTTATATATGCTCTAAAGAATTTTTTCTACTTGAAAAAAATGTTGATGCT
>NW_027531033.1:517940-518538 GCF_008692635.1 Crocuta crocuta
GTATATGCTATATAATTAGGTTATGGTAAAATCACATTAACTTACTTTTAAGTACATTATTCAATAATTCTATATTGGTATTCTTCAAAACAGTTCAACTTAGGTTTTAATTTCTTGTTTCATAGCATTGGTGCACATTCTCTATTCCCTTGGGCATAGCTCCTATGATAATAATTTCTTTTAGTTGTTAATTCCCTATAGATCCAAGTCATTTTACTAGCTTTCACTCACCAAATGAATTTTGAGACAGAGGTGGGGATAGGGATAGACACATATGAACATACACAAGCACACCAACAATGAAAAGAAATTATTAACAGTCTTAATTATATTTGTTTTAGGCACATATAGCTTAGTTTCTTGAATATAAATGTCAGGCACAGATTAGGCCCTGAGATATCTGTAGATAATATAACAAGAATTTGACAACATAAACAAAAGTCCTAAAGTCACAAAGTACCCTTCAAAAGAAGCAAACGAGCTGTTGAATAGATCATATCTGCTTTAATACGGAAGCAAGGCATAGTTAATAATTTTTCTTCTTTGAAATGAACTTGCCCATTAACCATGGGTATCTGCCTCCCCAAAGATTAGCCAA
>NW_027531033.1:518578-520321 GCF_008692635.1 Crocuta crocuta
TACTAACCCCCCTATATGCTCCCATGCTTTTTATAGGCAGATGTATAAAAGGATGTTGGGGAATATCCACCTGTTACTATATTTATGTAGATCTTATTACTTATCAATAGCTTTTTTATGTGATCGGGGTAATATTATACAAACCATCCTATAGTTTCTTCAGCACTCACAGTGTAAGTATAAGACATACTTCCAAATCAGAATTTTCCAATATAGCTCAAAACTCATAACAGTCACTTGAACACTATAGTTAGTGATAGAAGCAGCCTATAATTCTAGATGGATAAACAGAAATTAAGTGCTAGAGAGTTCACTATCTTAATCTCTTAGGACTACAATGTTTAATGAAGACTTCACCATAGAGGTGATACAAATGGATAGAAAAATGAGAGAGGGAGAGAGGAAGGGAGAGAGAGAGGGAGGGAGGGAGAGAGGGAAGGAGGGAGGCAGAGAGAGAGGGAGGGAGGGAGAGGGGGGAGAGAGAGAGAGAGCGCGCGAGCACGAACACAAACTGGGGCTAAAAGGGTGTGAAAGAATGGTGTGAGCAAAGATTTATACTTAGGAATACACAAGGTATATACAAAGGGGCAATATTTGGACCACAGTACCCGAAGAGTCCATGTAAAGGCCATGAAATCAGAAGCTAACCATATCAAATTCTCTGTCTCCATGAATGCACAAATCTCTTGGTATATGGTTGTGTGGGAATCTAAATTTCTATGATTTTCTGCTTTTTTTTTTTTTATGCCTCTACTACTCTGTCTAAATTCCTCCCCACTTTATTTTTCCTTTTATTGGTAAATGATAATTATTTACACATACACATGTTTCTATCATTTTATATGTTTTGGGGGTAGTTTTTCAATCTCTCTGATGGTTAAAAAGGCCCTAGAACTACTGTGACCAGGTGCTAGTCATGCTGTACCTGACCTTTCTGGCCATGCTTTATAGGGACCTAGGTCACCAGGGATCACTTGGTCCCAGATAAAAAAAGTGACTTAAACCTTAGGCTCACATGGATTTTTAGTTTCATTTCCATTCTAATACTACTTGTCTTCATTCATATTTTTACCATTTTAGGGCTTGTATTTCAGTCTTTGGTCTACAAATCGAGAGAACATGGATTCAATCTTTTTTTAATATTCAATTTTTTCAATACTGTCTCTAGCTGAATTGATGTGACCAAAAGTGTAATTTCATAATAGTAACAATAACAATGATTAACATTTGTTAAGTGCGTTGTGTCTGACATTTTTCTGCATATGTGTTATAAATATATATTAACTGATTTGAGTCTCAAAAGGGTCCTAGGAACAGTTATTAGCATTAGATTCGGAAAGTGAGGCACAGAAATGCTAAGTGATTTCTGTGAAGTCAAATTCTATGTTAAAGACCTGGAGATTTGAACTCAGGCATTTAGGCACATAACCCCAGACTCTCAACTATTACACCACAATGCCTCTTGAAATCACATTGGTAGCAGTATGTATGAGTGGTTGAAAGAGAGTTTAGTAGCAGAGAGCATTAGCACTCTCTCTTCAAAATGGCCTAAGAAATAGGTAATGAGCTACAATGTTGACAGTAGAAAGGAGAAAGAAGCAATGAATATGAGAGATGGAATTAAGGAAAAATCAGTAGGATTTAGCATTACTTATGAGAGAAGATAGTCAAAGACGACTCCAAGGTTTTAAGTCTGTTGTGAGGCAGAACAAAGTTGGAATTAATAAAGGTTGAAGGAAATGC
>NW_027531033.1:520462-520844 GCF_008692635.1 Crocuta crocuta
AAGGGGGTGGTGGTTTGCTGAGGTTTATTTAATGTTTGGTCTGTTCTTTTGTTTCAGATGAATGTGTTTCCCCTGATCTGCTGCTGCCTATACTACAGCAAGCTACTCAGGAACTAAGGCAGTAACTGGTGCAGGTAAGGTGCATCTTAGTAGCAAATTCAGTTAAAGATGAATCTAGAAATTTTCACATTGTCTCAGCCTGTGAAACTAATCTACCTAATTTCTCCACTCTTCGGTTTCCTCATCTATGAGGCATGGGAAATTCCTAGATCTCCTTTTGTCAATTAGATAGGAGCCTAATAAATGATCCATAAACATTAATTCCTTCTGTTTCACTTTGCTTCTAGAGTTGGGGAAAGGTGGAGTAAAGGGTGCTAGATCC
>NW_027531033.1:520851-524340 GCF_008692635.1 Crocuta crocuta
TTTAAGTGAACTCAGGTCACTATTCTCTCAGACAGCAAATACTATATCTTACTACAAACAAAGACACTACTAGCTTTCCATTATTAAGTTTCCAAATTTCAGGATGATCATCAAATTTTGGTAAATGTAAGTAATTTAATATCATACGTTGCCTAGATTTTAACTTGAGTAGTTTCTTATAGTTGTCTCTTATTTCCCATTCTCGCAATTCAAGCTTAAGTTTTATGTACTTCATTGTTGAATTACTAAAATAGACTATTTAAATGTGCTCTCTGATCCCTCCAGTCTTTTCCCCTGCTATAGATCCTCACATAAATGGTAAAATGACACCTCTGTAATTGGAAACTAATACTGCTTTGTTGACATTTTGAGTTTTAGGCATCATTATTATATCTTGTAGCATTTAGAAATTCAGTCCTTAAGTTTGGGAGGAGGTAAATGTTAGAGTTGGCAGATTTGGGGAGTTATCCAAATAGATGCTGTGGGAAGCAAGGTTGTTGATAAGGAGAGTCCACAGAGAGAAGAGTCAAAGACTGCAACCTTGTGTAGCACCTAGAACAGGGTCTTGCATATATTAGAAATTCAAATATTTAAAAGTAGTCTTTATCTGAATAATCATTTTTCAGATCTCCCAAGTAAGACAGGCAGATTGTCTACTGAACAAAATTAACAGAGAATGATAATATTTCACTGTCCCCAAAATAGTTCTTCAGCTACTATATCAAACAGAAATGTGAGGGAATTAACTTTGTTGAACTGTTCTTACTGGATATAACCCATCATTGGTTAGCTGGATTTGGGGAAGGGATTGTACACTGTAAGGTATCAGAGTGGCCCTTGGATCTGACAAAATTTCCTTATTCATTTACCCTCTAGAACATAGTTTAGGGCATAGGAGGTGATAAACATGAGCGATGGCTTAGAACAATAATTATAAAATGACTGAATGAATTCATTCACACAAATAGGAACTCTGAAATCAGTGAAGTGCTGGATTAGGGAGAGGATGAAAAGGTATCATAGTAGGCTGATACAGGTAAAGAGGAGGGTATCCTACCTCCCACATAAAATAATTTGCCACCATATGGGACATCCCAGCAATACTACCCAGGCTCAATCTGGTACAGGGCCCAAATGCAGAGCCCCATGTAACTATTTTGAAGGGTAGATTTGAGATAAGTTTTTCCCTACTCCTCAGAGAGGGAGAGAAACCATTCCCTGCATTCTCCAGACTTACAGTGCAAGTTGCAGTGAAAAAAATAGGGATTTTGAGTTACAACCACCTTGGCTTGAACTACAGTTCTATTACTTTCTAGTTTATGATCTAGTACAAGTTATATAATGTTTGTTAGATTTCATTTCCCCATTAGCAAAATGCATTCCTTAATTAACCCATGAAAGTTGCAGTCAGACTTAAATAAGATGCTATGTGTAACTCTTCTTTCATAGTAGCTGACACAAAGTAAGCACTCTAAAACAATAGCTATTATTGTTATTATCCTCTTTCTTCATTCTCAGAAATACCCATAAACAAACCATGGTCCTGGATTGTTCTACCAAACGTGAGGGCAAATTTCTCTCATCCACAATTAAGGAATCCATTTTCAGGGCTTGGTGAGAAACAGTACTCACTATCTATTGAACACACTGTAAATATTGTGCTGTGCTGCCTTCAGCCGGTTNTTATCATTGAAAATGTGTTAATGTAAAATCAGGAGACCATGAAGGAGGCGAAGCTATATTAATCTCTTCACAGTAGCCACAAATCAGTATTTGTTGATCATGCTAAAAGAATTTGCTGCTATCAAAAGTCTGAATGTTTACAATCAGACCGGGGTACACTCAAAGAAAAGATTTTAATCTCCATTACAGGATCTGGGTGTATAAGGGAATATGTTGGATAACTAAACTTAGAAATAATAGAGAGCACTGAGCAACATCCCTAGCCACAGATACAATTATTAAAAGACTCATGTCTCAAAAAGGCACTTGTGTACCTAAGTGATATAACTAAATAAAACACACACTCGACTGAAATGCATGTTTGTGTTCAGTTGTGGTCCCTGGCAGCATTTTAGTTGACATTCTTTGTTTAATAATTCATTGCCTGAAGTACTGTGGGGTGTTGATCATGGTGTTGTATTATGGAGGGGATTTATTAGTGTTATGAGGTACTTGTCTATCAAATCACATCAAGCAGCTACCATTTCTTTAGCTAATATGTACTATATTTAAAAAAAATGCACTGACAGCTTTAGTGAGAGCAGCTACAAGAGGGTTATTTCCCCAAACACTTAGACACAGTTTTGTTTATATGATTTAAATTTTATAACCTTCACCACCTATGCAGCTGGTGAATATCGATCTACTGCCAAACTAGCATAAGAATCCAGAGAGAAAGAGAAAAGGTACAAGTGTAGAAATCATGTGTGAAGGAGGAGATAACCACGTGCCACTCCTGCTCCCACATGTTGCCCACCTTTAAGGTTATTTCCATTCTCTTTCTTTTTGCACTGTTAACAAACACACCTTCAATGACCATCACAGGCAATCATAATTGATCTTATAGTCTCTTCAAAATGTAATATTAAGGGGCGCCTGGGTGGCTTAGTCGGTTAAGCGTCCGACTTTCACATGGGTCATGATCTCGCGGTTCGTGGGTNGTAATATTAAGAATTCACTTTGTTACAAGGTGCTTTTCACAAATAGTTAAATACTATTAGGACTCACCACGCACTGATAGACAGAATAACTTATATCAGTAACTATAATAAAGGTTATAATAATGAAGTCAAATTAAAAAGTGTAGATTAAGTTAAAAAGCAGGCAGAACTGCTTGNTCTTATCCTTTTTTTTCCAGGAATGTCTTCAAGGGCAGGATGTTTCCTGCTTATTACTGTACTTTCTGCAGTATGCCTCATACCTGGACTGGGCAAAATAATAAATACAAGGGCACCTACTATATGGAGCCAATGGCACGTGTTTCTCTATTAGACGTTAGGAGAGATAAGAGCCATAGGTAGTCTATAACATGAGGCTTTGGAAAAATGCAAAATTGCATAATACAAAAGAGCTGTGAAATCACTATGTCGCACACCTGAAACTAATATGTTAACTATACGTCAAATAAAAAAAACCTGCCTCTTTCCCAAAAAGTAATGTTACACTGATAGAGAATACTTTACCCAAGATAGTGTTAGGTGGAAATTATGCACCAACAAACATCTACTTGTCTTTAGTCTGAAACAAAACATAGTAACGATGTCAGCCCCTAAAAAACACTGTAAACTCAAGAGTTTGAGAAAATTTCAAACCATCCTTCTGAAAACAACTGTTTGAGACTAAGAATGGCCATCAAAATGACTGTTGCACTATGCTGTTGTATTAGAGATTACTGATATACAGAGGGGGGAAAGGAGTTAATTTTTTATTTTTAAAATTTAATGAAAAGTAATCAATAGCAAAATTGACATCCACAGACCAAATCTG
>NW_027531033.1:524397-529468 GCF_008692635.1 Crocuta crocuta
CATCCACAGACCTAACCTGAATGTTCAGTATTCAAGTAGTTTTATTTAACTTTATTTTATTGCGAAAGCTGATGTAAGTAAGCAATCCTGCCACAAAATGAACTATTATGAGAAGTTAATGAAATGAACAAGAATATGAATACATGGATTTGAGAATGAGTTGTGCCAAGTATTCTTTTACTTGATCTCAAAGTTATTAAACCAGCTTTTTCCTCCAATAAAATTGGTACACATCAAGAAGTAAGAGCTAATATTTATCTATTTACAAAAAGAATGAAAATAGAAACAACCAGGGCATTACATATCAAATCAGTGAACACTGAATGAAAGCAGATGAAATAAAAATGTTTTTCCAATGAATATGCAAACCTGAATAATGGCTTAATATTAATGGAACAGAAGAGCTACACTTTTCCATCCAAACTAATTGCCTTTGATGATATGTGGGAGAGGGAAAAAAAATGCTTTCAAAAATTTCCTTTTCACCTGTTTAAGCTAGTTTCAATAGAGCTCATAAGTTCTTATGAGGCTTTAAAAAATTAAAAAGCACACTGAGTTCATAGCTGTACTTCCAACTATAGGTTGGAAGCACACTCCTTGTGCCTTTATGTATTTGTGTACACAGAGAAAAAAAATAAATGTGCTGCCAGCAACATCACATATTCTGTGCTTTTCTTATAAGTGTTTTTATGCACACGGCTATCCAACATTTTTGTTAGAGAACAGCTTTGGAATGTTTTTAATTGACAAAATATGGGTGATTTTGAACCCAGGAAAACAAAGTAGTGATCACTAAAAGAACTAATTATTGTCTTTTTTCCCCCCAGAAGATGTGTTAGTTTAATAGATACACACAGTATGGGCCTCCATCCTCAGTGCAAGACAAGTGGGAATTTCCACAGCTCTGAGGTTTGAGAACAGCTGAGCTGCAAACACTTTCTAAAGAATCTAAAAAAGCTCCTGCTGGGGTTCTAACTGGCAAAGCTTTCAAAGATCTGTGTTTTTCCCCCAGTAAAAGTACAGCACATAATTACAACGTTGTACCAAATTCAATTCTGTGGGAGGCAGGTTGGAGGACAAGTCAGTGGGAAGCTATGCAGACAATCTACTCCCAGTAAAGAAAAGAATTATCGATCATAGAAGGTGTGGGAACTAGCACATCCCTCTTACCAGGTGGTCTGCCTCTAAACAGAGGAAAGGTCCCTGAGTTTGATTATTTGTTTCTTTTTTTCTGTTTCCCCTTTTGTTTCTTCTTAGCTTACTGAATGTGAATACAAGCAAGCCCAAAGATGTGGCTGCTAAACAGACCCAAAAAGTTTAGAGAAAGCTTAGCAGCCCAGTTACTGTCTCAGATGAGTTTATTTCTTTCAAGAAGTCAAAGCCAGGTTTTTCTCCAGGTTTGCCAATTTGATTATTTTCTGTTTGATGATGATGATTTTAATAAATCTTATAGGAATGATCTCACTTCTGGCATATGATTATTCTTAACAGATGAGATTTGTTTTTATCATCCAAGAAATTATATGATAATAGAAACTCTACAGAGTACTGGCAACGGTCATAGGAATGAAATTAGGAAAGAGTATTGTTAGAGATAGCAAATAAAGAAACATTTTCAATAAGGTTAAATCCTTCAATGTTATCAAGTACCACATGGATACAGAATCAGGACTAAAAAGAGCCTACTTCATTTTGCATGGTTAATACATTCAGCATATATATGTTAAATGTATACTATGTGAATAAAATCAGCATGATATATGCACTTGAAAAAGTTGCAATCTAGCAGGGATTTACACACATTGAATAAACAACCTCACAAATAACTAAGAACCATGATAACTTCTAGGAAGGAGAGGGGAAAAAAGCGCTCTGAGGGATTTTAATAGGGAGACCTAATTCTGACTGATAGGTTAAGTAAGTGAAGGCATCACCGGGAAAATGAACTTTAAGCTGAGCGTGGAAGAATAAGCGGGAGAGAGGCAGTTGGCAAGCAAGCATAAGAAGCAGCAGCAAGTGTAATGTCCTGCCAGAGGCAGGAAAGCATGGTAGATTCAAAAAAGTGAAAGATAAAATGCAGTGTGGTTGAGGGAACATGAGCATGAAGCCAAGCAACGGGAGATAAAAGTGGGAGAGGTAGTAAATCCTGGTGAGGAGTTTATATTGTAGCTTTAGTGCCATACAACAGTAGTGATGCTTTAATCATATAAATTATAAGATGCAATATGAAAAACTCTAGAAATGCCACCTTTGAGGGCTGCACTAAGATTAACTTGGAGAAAGACAAAAGCATGAGTGGGGAAAAGAAGCTAGAAGTATACCATAATTGTTAAAGAGAATGATGATGCTGGCTTGGGGCTAAGGTAGTAATGGCACAGACGGAAAGTAGATTGATGTATATTTTAGATGCAATTAAGAGGTAATTAATGACCTCTCTTAGGTAATTTTCAGTGCATTGTTCAAGACAGAATTCTGATTGTTGTTTGTTGAATAGTGCGTGAGAGGTAAGGAAATAGAAAAATGAAACTAATCTTTGGAAAAAACAGATGATAGGAAATGGAGAGAGAGCAGCAACTATCAGGGACCTCATGGTCAAAAAATGATTTCACTCATTCATCTATCCAGCTATCAATATATTCAGTTTTAGGCAATAAGGGACTTAAATTTTATATTTTTCTGAAGAGAAGTCAAATTGCGGAATGACAAACTGAAGACACAATAAAATAACAGAAGTATAAAGCAGGCAAAAGACAATAATGCTCAAAACACAGACAAGTAAATTAGCATGTACTAGAGCATCTCTCTCTCTCTCTCTGACATATACACAATGGAACAGTATAGCAGTTAAAAACACTCTTTATCAGGAGAAAACAAAAACACAAATTTGAAAAGATATGCATCCCTATGTTTATCACAGCATTATTTATAATATCCAGGATATGGAAGGAACCTAAACGTCTATCAATACATTAATAGATAAAGGTATGGTGGTGTATGTATGCGTTATGTAAATAATGTAATATTACTCTGAAATCCTGTCATTTGCAACAACATGGATGGACCTTAAGGGTATTATACAAAATGAAATAAGTCAAAGAAAGGCAAATCCATATGATTTCACCTATACATGGATTCTAAAAAACAAAAACAAAAACAAAGCCAGGAACAAACAAACAAAACAGTAACAGACTCAAACATATAGAATACAAACTGGTACTTGCCAGATGGGAGGGGAGGGGGGTGGAAGGATGGATGAAATAGCTGAAGGGGATTAAGAGGTACAATCTTCCAGTTATGAAATAAATAAGACATAGGGAAATAATGTACAGCATAAGGAATATAGTCAATAATATTGTAACAATTTTTGCATAGTGGCAGATGGTAACTAGACTTATTGCAGTGACCACTTTGTAACTTATGGAAATATTGAGTCACTATCTTGTACACCTGAAACTATTACAATATTGTATGTCAACTACTCTTTAATAAAATATATACAATGGAATATTGTTCACCCATCAAAATGAATGAAATCTTGCCATTTGTAAGGATGTGGATGGAGCTAGAATGTATTATGCTAAGCAAAATAAGTCAGAGAAAGACAAATACCATATGATTTCACTCATGTGGAATTTTAGAAACAAAACAAATGCACATATGGAAAGTGGGTGGGGGGAGAAAAGAGAAGGAAACAAACCACAAGAGACTCTTATGATATGGAACAAACTGAGGGTTGATGTGAGTGAGGTGGGTTGGAGATGGGATAGATGGGTAGTAAGGAGGGCACTTGATGGGATGAGCATAGGGTGTTGTAAGTAAGTAAGGAATCACTGAATTATACTCCTGAGACTAATATTGCACTGTATTTTAACTAAAATGCAAATATATCTATATGAAAAAAATTAAAATAAAAAATGAATAAAAGCACTGTCTATATCAGACTGCCTGGGTTTGAATTCTGCATCTACTACTTAGTATGTAACCTTGGGACAAGGTCCCTAGCCTTTCTTAGCCTATGTTTCCTCATTCATAATATGGAGCAAATAAAACTGATAACTTCACAGATACATAAGAATAATACATAAAATGGTGCATGTAAAAATGCTTAACATAGTATCAGATACAGCAACTCTTAATGTGTTTTGTTTCTATAAATAATAATAGCAGCAACAACAATATTAGTCATGTAATAAGGTATCCCTTTTTCTGAAGTTTAACAGAGACTAGGTTAATAAAAGATATGGCTAGAGATAGCTTTGTAGGTAAAAGAGATATTGGAGGTTCTGAAGCCTAAGTGCTTTCTTTCCTTTTCCTCTGGTGTGTGAAAGGTTAGACTTTTGGTAAGTGAAAAGAAAGCAGGGGGGAGGTTAGAAGACTTGAGAAGAGCAGGTAAGTTATGATATAGCCGCCATGGAAAAATGAAAGGCCACTGAATAGGAACAAGTAAAATAACCGCTGAGATGGCAGTGAGAGTCCCGCTCAGGTAAAAGCTAAAATGTCATAAAGACACTAATTTCCCCAGTTCACCAAAGAGAAGAGGATATAAAGACACAGAGTTATGAGCAGAATAGGAATACTAGGGAGCTCAGATTTTATTCTGCAAATTCTGGGAGACACTGAAGGTTTTGGACACAGAAATCACATGTCGGATATAGATTTTAAGTAGACTACACTAATTGTATTGACGGGGGAATTAGCAGAAGCAAGGCAACCAGTTTGGAGCCTCTCCCATTAGTGCAGATGATTCTCCACTTGTGAAGTTTTCCTAAGTTAGGCTGTCAATATAATATGAGGGTAAAACGTATTTGGGTGTATTTGTACAGAAGTTAATTTAATTTTAGCTTTGACTTGGAGAAATATGCTTTAACATAATTTTTGCTTTTATGAACCTAAAATATGCTCTTTTTAATTTCAGGATCATATTTGAGTTTAATAATTGTCGTATAATTCAATTTGATAAACATTTACTGTCTATCGTATATAAGATATTATTCTAGCACCCCAGTACATCCAGTTTCTATAAATAATAATGGCAACAATAGTAGCTGGTGCTTAAAAGACTAAGGCCTAT
>NW_027531033.1:529504-529897 GCF_008692635.1 Crocuta crocuta
GGGGGGGGGAATGGGCATGGAGGAGGGCACTTGTGGGGATGAGCACTGGGTGTTATATGGAAACCAACCTGACAATAAACTATTTGTAAAAAAAAAAATATTTTCCAAAAGAGAGATTATCTAAACTTTATTTGGCAAATCCTGATAGATACTACCTTGGGTAATTTACACAGCATAAATTACTTTGAAATGTCCTTGACCTTTTTTTCCCCCCCTTACAGACATGTAACTAGGGATGGGGAGAGTTAAATATGAGGACCAGGTGACTTCATGTACACAGCCCCGGAATTATTTATGGTCATGTGCATAAAAAAGAAATCTCTCCCATTTTCTATTTTGCTTTTAGTTCTGAAGGTATATTGCTTTTTATCCCCCCAAACTTAATTTCCTCAG
>NW_027531033.1:529908-534198 GCF_008692635.1 Crocuta crocuta
TTCAAAGAAAAGCTGCATTCAGAAAAAAAAAAAACGGCTTTAGAGAAACTGTGTAGTGTACCTACTGTAAAGCTCATAACCATCATGACACAGCTGTATTCTCAGATAGTATATAGCCTTGCTTCAATTATAATATGAATTCAAGTTGCTTAGGTTTCAAATGTGGACTTTGGTCTAGAAAATTTTATTATTTAATATTGCACTAAAGCAATGCAATTTAATAAATAATATCTAGCCAGTTCAACTGAATAATTTGCCTAATTCAAAAAAGAGAAAAATATCTTCCTCAGGTACTTTACATTAGCTCTATCTCATCCTAAATATACACTCCTCATTTTATTTTCAAGGATTTGACAGAATCTTCACACAACAGCATATGCAATGCCATATCTGAAGATTAATAAGCTCTAAATGTGGGCAAGAATTTATTGCACATGTTCAAAAGGAATGCTCTCTGCCCCATCTATCACATTTGACTTTTACCAGGATTTTTAAACTGCAAAGTACAAAATCAGATCAATTAAAATATATTACGATTAAAAATGTAATAAAGTATTTGATGGAGCACAGTATTTGACTACTAGTTCCAATGTTAATTTTGAGTCTTAGTATTCAGATGTGAAATTGTCAGGAAGCCAGGGTAATGTGTACCGGCATAATACAGCTGCTTATCCATACAGTAAACAAATTTGTATTGAATACGTAAGTTTAAAATAGCTTTATCTCCAAGAAATTAAATAAATCACCATCTCCTCTTTCCCATTTTTGTTTTGCCCATTATTTCCGTAGCAGGTTTGAGGAATGCCTAAAACATGTAACTATATTCTTTAATACATAATTTATATCTAGTCATCCTTTATACCCCTTAAAATGAAGAGGGGGTGAGGAAACAACTCATTCCAATAATGATTTAATCATACTAAAACACAATGTTTTAATGAGGTTTTTCTTCCCAATCAAAACAGTATATTTAATGCTTTCAATTAATTAATGACACCCTAGAGGAAATTTGAAAATTCTTGTGCTTTCACTGACACAATACATACCACAAAAAAGTTTTTAGAATATTGTTTTTTACCTTGTTACTACTCNCCATGAGATATCTTGAGGTATTCTGTAAAATAGAAATATAAATTTCTTTATTTTTCAATACCATGACAAATAATAATAGTTAAATATTTTTTTCTGACAGCAAATGTTATATTAAATTATGTAGTTGTATAGTTTGAAAACAAATCAACAATTAAATTGTCCTTTTCATTATTTCTGACAAGTATTATACCCCAGTTGAGTTTGTGTGTTCTTATGCTAGATACATACCACAACTCCAAATTGTTCAGGCTCACAGAGGTCATGATATTCATTCTTCAGCTGTGCCAATTCACAGAGTACTTTCTGCTCAGGAAGATGTTTTACAAGGTTCTAAAACAAAATAAAAGTATAAAAACTTAGTATTATTAGGACTAGGAAACATGCATTAATAACTCTAAAAGTGATTAGGAAAGAAAATTTCTTTTGCTAGATCAAATGGAAAGAAATGATATTGAAAAACTAACTTACTGTGCCTTAAATACCTAGCATAATTTTTACACTTTATTTTCTATTAGCTAATTCATATAGAAAACAGAAAAATACTATGTAGAATTAATGCATGTGTAATAATAACAAAAGTCAACTGTACTCTTCATAATTGGCAAGTTTTTGAATAATCTTTAATGTTATAAAGCACACCAAAATTGTAAAAAAAAAAAAAATCTCCCATTATCTACATCAGTGTTTAAATACACAATGCATTCCCACTTTAATGGAGAATCAAGCAAAAGTTAAGTCTGATACCTGTTCAAGTTTGATGCCTGAGAGAATCAAAATTGATTAATTCTTCTTGACCTAGTTTATCTTGACCTATGGTACAATTCTAATTATCTTTACATTAGCATGCAGCCAACGTTTTGGGGACTTATATAGGATTTCAAAAGGCACATGCAAAGAAGAAAAGCAGGAAAATAAGATTTAACAAAGTAGGGTTGACACAAAATGGAAGAAACATAAGTTCCAGGGATTGGTCCCACCACCAAATCAATCAGTGAGCTAGAAAGAGCAATTTAAACAAACTATTTCAAAACACTGAAACCTGACTGGATGCTTACAACAAGGGACATGTTTGTTGAAGGGACACACTGGTGTTCTCTGGTAAGAGAATGATACGCACAAAACAGCTCTCAAATCCCATTCCTCAGCACCACCATGAAGATAGTGCCTGAGTCCTTGAGGGGCTGGCTCATGTCAGGGTGGGCACTAGGGATCTTGTCCAAAATTTGAGGATGTACATTTTGGTTGGTTTGGCAGTTCCCTGAGGGACCTGTGTAGGTGTTGGCCTTAATTTCAACCCTCTTGGTTTGCAGTAGCTTCCCGAGATGGCATCTATCAGAAGACTTAAATAGGCAGAAACAGGGGGCATCTGGGTGGCTCAGCCGGTTAAGCGACTGACTTCGGCTCAGGTCATGATCTCACGGTTCGTGGGTTCGAGCCCGGCATCAGGCTCTGTGCTGACAGCCAGCTCAGAGCCTGGAGCCTGTTTCCAATTCTGTGCCTCCCTCTCTCTCTGACCCTCCCCTGCTCACGGTGTCTCTCTCTCTCAGAAATAAATAAAACATTAAACTTTAAAAAAAAATAGACGGAAACAGTTCCCCTGAATTTTGGAACCAGACATTTTAAGGAAATCTTTGTCAGATCACTGGCTGACAGCAGAGATGATAAAACCCAAAATCCAGTAACCACACCCAAGGCATATATAGCTTGCAGCAATTGTTTAGAGAGATTACAAATAGATAGTTACAGCACTCAGCAAAGGAATATTAGCGGTCTATGCGAAGTAGAAAAATCAAGTTCCAAGAGTTATAATATACTCAAAACTCTAGTTCTCAACAACACCAGAAAAATGACAAAGCATGCAAAAATTAGGGAAACATATGATAAAGAGGAAAAATAAAAGAATATGACAGAAACAATCCCTGAAGAAGCTCAATTTTGGAATTAGTAGTCAAAAACATTAAATCAACTAATTTAAATATATTCAATGACCTAAATGAAACTATGAACAAATTTATCAGCTCTGATCAGGACTTCAAAGAAGTCCACAGTGAGGCACTTTGGATCAAACCAGCAAAAAAACAAAAACAAAAACAAAACAAAAAAAAGGAGTGATTTTAAAACAGCAGGAGGGAAGTGAATTGTCACATTTAAGGAATCCACAATGAGATTAATATCTGATTTCTTCAATGGAAGCCAAAAGGTAGTGGGATAACATATTTTAGGCCCTGAACTAAAAAGCCATCAAACAAGAATTCTGTATTCAGTAAAACTATCCTCTTTTAAACAATGATGGGAAACTAAGACATTCTAAAATTAACAACAATAACAACAACAAATATAATTTATTGCTAGCAAACCTGTTCTGTAAGTAATACTAATGGAAATACTACAGGAAGAAATAAAAGGACACTAAACAGTAACTCAAAGACCTAAGAAATAAGCAATTATAAAGGTAATTACATAGGTAAACATAAAAAAATGTTATTGTACTTTTGGTTTATAACTCTTTTGCTTCTATATGGGTCAAAAGGCAAATGCNATTATAAATAAATGTTAATGATAATATAATACATAACCATGTAATTTGTGACAAAAACAATATAAAAGAGATAAATATGTTTAGGAACAATGTATGGTTTTAAAAGTAATTTTGTATTATTAAAACTGGGTTAAGATANTTAAGATATCAATTATAATCACTAAACGAACTCATAATGACAGAAAATCACACAAATACAATGATAGGAATCAAAATGCTAGGCAACAAAAATAGATAGATAATAATAGAGAAATTAAGGAATAAAAAAACATGTGATACAGAAAACAGCTTAATGGCAGAACTAAGCTCTTCCTTTAAATGTAAATGAATTAAAATCTCTTAAAGGGAAAAGTTTGGAAGATTGGATTTAAAAACAAACATATCTATATGCATTCTACATGATACTCAATTTTAGGTAAAAAGACACAAGATGTTGAAAGCAAAAGAATAGAAAAGTATATTCCATGTAAATAGTAACCACGCACACACACACAACCAAACTGTGGTGACTATATTATTGTCAGACAAAATAGACTTAAATTAAAAAAAAATAACAAGAGACAAAGAAGGATATTCTATATTGATAAAATGTTACCCATCAAGAAGATATAATTATTATAGTACATGTTCACAAAAAAGCAGAGCACAAAAATAAAAAA
>NW_027531033.1:534216-534503 GCF_008692635.1 Crocuta crocuta
CAATAATGGATATAACAGGAATACAGAAGAATAGTAAGGATTTGGACAACACTGCAATCTGATTAGACCTAATTTATACAGAGCATTCCTCTTAACAGTAGAATGTACCTTCTCTTAAAGTGCACATGGAACATTCTCCATGATATTTCACATATCAGATCACAAAACAAGTCCTAATAAATTTTAGTAGACTTAAATCATGAGAAATAACATTTATGATCACAATGGAAATGTCATTAGAAATAAATAACAGAAGGAAAAGTGGAAAATTCACAAATAATTCAGAA
>NW_027531033.1:534693-535128 GCF_008692635.1 Crocuta crocuta
TCAGCAAAAACAATGCTAAGAGGAAAATTATAGCAATGCGCATCTACATTTAAAAAGAAGAAATATTTCAAATGAATAACCTGACTGTACACCTTAAGGGGCTAGAGGAAAGCACCCTTAAGCCAAAGCAATCAGTAGAAAAAAATACAAAAATTAAAAGATGTAAACATGTAATTAATTAGAAAACTGAAAAACCAATAGAGTAAAATTAATGAAAATAAAAGTTAATTCCAAAACTGACAAATCATTAGACTAAGAATAAAAAGACAGAAGACTCTAATAACTAAAATCAGAAATAATAGTTGAGACATTATTACTGATTTTATATAAAAATAAAAAAGATTCTAATAGGCTGCTATGAATATGTTTATGCCAACAAACTTGACAACCTAGAAGAAATTGACAAATTCCTTGAAACATACAAACTACCAAAAC
>NW_027531033.1:535166-535950 GCF_008692635.1 Crocuta crocuta
GACCTGTTACGAGGACACTGTGTAAGTAATCAAAACTTCCCAACAAAGAAAAGCTAAGGGCCTGATAGGTTCACTGGTGAATTCCACAAAATATATAAATAAGAATTAATGCCAATCCTTTTCAATCTCTTCAAAAACATTAAGAATGGGGAACACTTCCTAACTCATTCTATGAAGCCATCATTGCACTCATACTAAAATTGGTCTAAGACACAACTACCTCAGATCNACTTTTTCACTTAAAAGAAATACCAATATTGATATAACAACATATATATAGACAAATGAAATTAAGATCAATTATTTTGACTCATTAATATGTTTCTTTATGAAATGAAATGGTAAGTAAATACTAAGGCATTTTTCGAGAATATTTTCAATGCATGTAAATTACTCTATTGTTTTTATCTTTTTTTCTGTTAATGGGATTTTTCATAAAGTATGTTATTATGAGAAACAAAAAAATCAGTTTGGGAACTTCCATAATTTCCATGACCAGGCAACTAAACTAGAAATATTAAGAACAGTATTAAAATTATTAAATATATCAATTCTGCATCCTTCAAACTTTCCATATCAATTTTAACTATGACAATAAGTACACTAGAATGAATCAAGTCTAAAATAAAATTTTAGCTCAGAATGTGAAACATTATTTGGTTTTTCTTCTAGCTATATTTAACCTGTTAACTCATTTTCAGAATGCAGGCTCCACAGTAGGTGACATCTCTTTTCTTTTTCTGTTCAGCTATATGAAATATTTAACACATTTAGTGGGCTTATA
>NW_027531033.1:536048-537759 GCF_008692635.1 Crocuta crocuta
TGCTTAGTAGGTTCTATTTAAAAGTATGATTTGGAATAAAACTCTCTCATGTGTATAATACATAGACTACCAATATACTATTTATTGTTTAAGGAATTACCTTCTTCTAAAATCCCATGTTGTAAATGTCCATCATAGCCAATCCCTAAAGATAACTGTTTTTACATACGTATTAAACTTTATATACAAATATGTAGTGTAAGATTAAACATTAATGTTTTCATGCCCATAAATTCCTGAATAGAAGCAGCAGGTTGGTAAGACAACAGAAGAGACAGACAGTACTCATTTGCCTCTACTCTTCTTTACCTACTTATCAAAAGCATGTCAACAGAGAGAATGAAAAACGTATTTACGTTCAAGGCATATTTTGAGACTAAAGTGGACTCTATTATGAGTCACCTGGAAGTGCATTTATATGGTGGACTAAGGAGAGTCCTGGGAGAGAAATTTGCTGCCTAACTGAAGTGTATCAGGCAATAAGAAAGCCAACCTGCATTTTAAAATGTAGGAAGAAAGCTTGCACTTTAAAAAGGACTGGGGTGATTCTGAGCACAGCATATGTGTTTCTTGGATATATCACCAGCCCCAGCCTGCACATTCCCAGCACAGTCAAATGTCTTAGGGCTGTGGAAAGGGGAGCGGAGCGATGAGCACTAGTTTGGTACACCTCTAATCAAGTATATTATAAAAGGTGAGAAAGGAAGAAATATATATTTCTGCATTTTGCCACAGAACACCCCATACCCTTGGCACCTAGCGGGCTTCAGTACAAAGGATAGCTATGCCTCACGGGAAAATTCCTCCCCTCTCCCCATATATAGTCCAGTCATCCCTAGGAGAGGGTCTAAAACAGGAAATGATGAAAATTACTCACAGCTGCTAAACAGTAGCTGACAAATTTAGTTCATTGGATGTATAAGATATTTCTGGAGACCCCTAAAAACATGTAATGTAAGGGATTTTGTAAGGAGTTAGGGACCTGAACCAGTAGCTAGGAACAAGAAAAATATAGGTGAACTGATATGGACTGGACAAGTGTTTTAAACTTAACACATTTAAAACAGCTTCTGACTCTTGGTAGCTTAGTGATACTACCACTACTTGGATTCTCTAAATAAATTGCAAAGATGAGTTCAGACACACTCTATACTGTAAATTTAAAGCTGTTCATAATAGTAGAGGCTAGAAAGCATAAATTTAAAATTCAACTTAGATTCTGACAACCCGTGAGGCGATAAAGTTGAATTCCTTCCATTTCTTCATCCTACTGCTCACTACTGAGCATCTTCTTTCAAGTATTTCAAGATTTGTTTTTAAAAGGTAAAATCTCAGTCAGCATGAAAGTTTCATCCTAGAAAATGTCAATGAGTGGAAGTTCACAAAGAAAACAACAAAGGGAAAAGCAGTAACTATGTCACCAAATAAGCAGATTTTTCTTCATCTTTTACACATCACAAATCCACTTTCTGATGACTGCCACTGTTATCTGAAGAAATTTTTCCTAAACAGACCATGGGCTTTTAACTCCTTTTTACATTTCTCTAATTACTCTGTAATACTTCCAAAACTTTATTTCCTTTAAATGTTAATTGCACACTTAAAGGTTAGTGAAGTTAAAGTATTGAACCATAATCCCCTTTCCTTCTTGACAAAATATAACCTTTCTTTTTTGTCTTATATCTAATTAAGTCATTTTGGAAGTAGAAGA
>NW_027531033.1:537896-538368 GCF_008692635.1 Crocuta crocuta
TATGGCATATGTCTCAAATCATGTGTGTATATTTCATATTCTTATATCACATTTTTCTGCTCTCGTTCTTTGTGTTAAATGGCATAAACTTTGATGCTGGGCACGGTTTTATACTTATTTTGTGTTTCATTCATCCAATCAGCTAATATATACTGGCTGCCAAAAATGTGATTTTCTTGCCACCATGTTACCCACTAGAGACTCTGCCCTCATGAAGATTACAGGTTGAAAAGAGCCATATATACCCCTGCCTACACAGTGGAACCATAATCAACATGTGACTGACAGTAATTTATGTTGCATTTGATCCAAAACATTTCTTGTCAGGTGGACATGTTATAATTCTCTCCTTTTGGTTTGAAATTCCTAAGATTTCTGTAACTCCTATAATAGACGCTAAGAGCCAACTAAAGTATGTTAAAATGCTGATTAGTGGCCTAAAGCATTAAGGGGGAGCTTTCCTGGGCCTGTC
>NW_027531033.1:538431-539598 GCF_008692635.1 Crocuta crocuta
AGCATGGACTCTTACAACTGTGTCTTCCAAAAAGGCAGGCTTTGATAGATTTCCTTCCTATTTAATCATCAATGTGTCCCAGGTAAGGAATTTTTTCCTAAAGAAATTGTTGTAAATTCTTAGACTTAACATTAACTCTGGTCATCTAAAAAGCTATCAAATCATCAATAACACCTCAGTGCTAATAATGCCAAACAAAAAGCTCCAGCTCTCACCATGGGTAACCAGCTTCAAGTCCCTCGTTTATTTTTTTAAGAGACACTTTTTCATTTATTTTGTGAGAGACCGAGACAGTGCAAGTGGGGGAGGGGCAGAGAGAGGGTGAGAGAGAGAATCCCAAGCAGGCTCCACACTGCCAGGGCAGAACCCAATGCAGGACTCAAACCCACAAAGCCATGAGATCATGACCTGAGCCAAAGAGTTGGATGCTTAACCAACTGAGCCACCCAGGTGCCCCTCAAGTTTCTTGTTTCTCCTTGACAGCCCCACCTAGATTTCTTATCATTAACTGGAACTGAACAAACCTAAAGGAGAATTCATGGTCACTCTGACCTCTCATCCTTAGTTGTTGTCAGCTTCTCCTAATGGTCCTATTCTTCCAATAAGAAGTGGCATTCTCTCCATCTTCTAAGCTTTCAAACTGGCAATTACCACTCTGTCACAACTTCTGACAACTCTTATCAGCAAAATCCCTTTGGGTTCAACCCTTCCTTTACATTCTACAGCCAAAAATAAGTGTTTGTAAATCACATACTATTTAAACTTTTCCTAATTTAAGTTCAATTAAATTCTTCAAAGTGTTCTAGTTCTATAGGAGATTAATGGAGATCACAGATATATTTATAATTTCTATAATTAATAAAAATTGTGACTATTTTGTTCATGGAAAAGTCAACTTCTGCTAATGCCATGAGATTATTTGCAGAGGTAAGTTATTGCTTTCCAAAATAATTAATATGATTTACACTTAGTACGGAAGATAATTACTAACAGAATTCCTTTGATGCTAATTATCTTCCATTTCATAGACATTCCACTTTGCACACAAAAATTAAAATCATAAATCATATTAAACCTAAAAGTTGATCTTAAGAATTAAAAAACAGACAATATACAAAATGAATGAATATGAATATTGAATAATATATGAGGTGTGTTTGCCCATGT
>NW_027531033.1:539650-541151 GCF_008692635.1 Crocuta crocuta
CTTCTTAAACATAATAATGATAGTATACATTTATTAATATTCTTCTACAACTATATTCCCTTCATGTAGCTTAAACTAACATATTCAATACAATATAAAATATCTCCTCATAATAAGTGGCAAAACTGATATTCTCAGGTACATAATAGATTCATATCCATTAAGATATGTAACAAGTATACAAAATCCTGTTTATGCTACACTCTTTCATTAGATATCACCTTATCATGTCCATGACAAACTATCACAAACAAATGTGAGGATGCATTACTATTAAGTACTCTATATAGATGTTTCCAAAGCTGAATACTACTATAACAGTCAATACAACTATCTAAGATTGGAGTCTGAAGGGTGCTAACAGTTTAGAAGTCTTGAAAGGAGAATACTGCAATGCACTTGATGCAGTTTACCTCAGAAGACTATGTGGAAGTTTCTCCCAACTGTATAGGGCTGAATACTCATGCTATACCCAATCACTTCAATTTCCAAAGTTACTGTTTCTCCTTCATGATTTGGGGGCATATGAAATGATGCAATTCTATGCAGAGTATGAAAATTAGCACAGTAGCAGAATATACATATAGTCACACAAAAACATGCTACATCAGAATGCTACCTCTCCTATAAAGATCCAAATGTAAAATCACTTCACTATCTAGGAAGACAGTTCACACGTAAACACAAAGTCCTTCTATTTCTGATCATAGTACCAGAAAATCATGCCAATTAAAGAGATGTATAATAGAAACTGTCATACATGATTGGCTATCCATAAGTGTTTACTACTCTGTTTTCATCTAAGAACTAATTATAGATGCCTGCATCCAAAACAAGCAAAAAAGCATGCAGTTATTCCTTAAAGAAACAGAAAATCAGTATGAAGCACCCATAATGCACTGGACATTTGACACATCAAGTATGCATGTCAAGGTACCAACAAGATTTTTAACTAAGCAGAAACAACATTTGGCATCTATGGAATGTAAAGTACACTGACCTGAACATGGGGCAGAGACGCAGTATCTGATATGTTTGCCTCAACTTCCCAATAAAAGAGTCATTGAGATACTTTAGAAAATACAGTACTGGGGCACCTGGGTGGCTCAGTCGGTTAAGCGTCCAACTTCGGCTCAGGTCATGATCACACGGTTCTTCAGTTCGAGCCCCGAGTCGGGCTCTGTGCTGACTGCTAGCTCAGAGCCTACAGTCTGTTTCAGACTCCATATCTCCCTCTCTCTCTCTGAACCTTCCCTGCTCACGCTGTCTCTCTCTCTCTCAGAAAAAAATAAAACATTAAAAAATTTTAAAAGAAAATACAGTACTTCTGTTTCTAGCTGACTGGTTACTCTAGTCAGNTAAAAGGCTTACCTTCAAGAAGAACACAAAGTCCACCCACAGGGAAAAACAGCATGGAATCTTGTCTGCTTTTGCCTTGACTCTGGGATCTAGGCTAAGTGATTTTCCCCTTGTAAACCTCTAACCACAAGAAAACTCCATG
>NW_027531033.1:541237-542159 GCF_008692635.1 Crocuta crocuta
AGTTATATGCATAAAAAAACACACGTACACACACACACAAAGAGAATTTAAATTTAAAGTGATTAGTCTGTATTAGTGCTCCCAGATGTCTGGCAATAATTCATGTAAATTTCCAAGAAGAAAACTACCTTTAAACTTCAGTTTCCAAGTACTTTGATAGAAGGAGTTTAGCAATTACTGGTTCACAATAGTAACACAGAAAGAAGCAAAGAAACATTAGTAAGAGTCAGCAAAAACAAACAACAGAATTAGACCTATAAAGACACAAGACATAATATTTGAAAAACAAATAATTTATAGATATAAGAAATATAATAATTGACATTAGAAATTCATTTGATTAGGTGGAACAGAAGATGAGGCAAAAGTCTTAAAAGAATTAGTAAACTGACTAATAGGCCTTAAAATTCGGTATAGTACAGAAAGACAAACTATGAGATGTAAACACAAAAACCTAAATAAAGTGAGAATGCATGAAATATGCACATTAGAATTACAGAATTCAACTATGAATAGAGAGCCCTAGAGACAGATAATACTCTAAATAAAAATGGCTAGGGGTGCCTGGGTGGCTCAGTTGGTTGGGCGTCCAACTTTGGCTCAGGTCATGATCTCACAGTTCATGGGTTCGAGCCCCGCATCGGGCTCTGTGCTGACAGCTAGCTCAGAATCTGAAGCCTGCTTTGGATTCTGCATCTCCCTCTCTCTCTGACCCTCCCCTTCTCATGCTGTCTCTTCTCAGAAATAAATAAAAACATTAAAACATGGCTAATAATTTTTCAGCATTGATAAAATAGCATCATTAGATTCACGAAGCCCAATGAATCAGGATAAACAGAAGAATGAATAACAGAAATCTATACAAACACACATCATAATGAAACTCCAAAACACAAAAGAGGAAAAAAAAAAAAAAAGAAAA
>NW_027531033.1:542282-543301 GCF_008692635.1 Crocuta crocuta
TCCAAAACACCAAAGAGGAAAAAAAAAAAAAAAGAAAATAAAACAGTAGAATAGACAGGTTAACTCCAGGGAAGGTTAGACTATAGCTCACTTAACAACAATCAAATAATTGTTGAATAACTGGTGAATAACTGGTGAAATATTCTGGTGACCCTGCTGACAGAAAGTAATTTGTAAGCTAGAATTTTATATCCACTACAAATATCTTTTAAGGACAAGGATGAAATAAAAAGATCAAATAAAGCTTAAAGTGTTTCCTATGACCAAAATCACAGTAAAAGTAATTTTAAAAGATGTGTTTCAGTAAGAAGTAAAATAATCCTGAATGAAACTGGCATACAAGAAGGAAGGCATAAATATAAGTTAAATATGCAAGTAAATTTAAGCAAATATGCATGAAAGAATAAACATATTGTTTAATTTAGATTTAAAGAAAACCAACATATGGAATAAGATAAATTAGGAAGTGTCAAAAAAGTTTTTTTGAAAGTTGTTCAAAATGATGTAAAAAAACACACATGCCATGTTCATGGATAGGAAGAACCAAATATATGAATCTCAATACACAGAAATTTGTTCAGTTTATACAATTGTAATCAACTACTATGACTGAAGTTTTATTGTTTAAATTTGATAAATTGATTATAAAATTTATGTGGTTGAACGAGGAGAGAATAATATTCAACACCTCCCTCCAGAGAAATAANATTAGTGGAAAGACAGATGATTTAATAAATAATGAAAGACAATCATTATTTAATTAAAATATATTTAAAAATTAGGGTGCCTGGGTGGTTTAGTCAGTTAAGTGGCCGACTTCAGCTCAGGTCATGATCTCGACATTTGTGAGTTCGAGACCCGTGTCAGGCTCTATGCTGACAGCTCACAGCCTGAATCCTGATTTGGATTCTGTGTCTCCCTCTCTCTGCCCATACCCTACTCATGCTTTTTCTCTCCAAAATAAATGAAACACTAAAAAATTTTTTAAATAATTAAAAAATGAAATTGAATCAGTCCTC
>NW_027531033.1:543367-551446 GCF_008692635.1 Crocuta crocuta
CATATGAACATAGATTAAAAAAAGGAATTTCTTAAATCAGACACAAAATCTAAAAGAAAAAGTTGATGAATTATACTATATTAAAATTAGCAACAACTGTTTATGAAAAGAAAAGGCATTATGAAGAAAGTAAAAAAACAAGAAATGGGAAAATATGTACACCACATAATCAACAAAAAGTTACTATTCCAAATATATCAAGACTCCATACAAGCAATATTAAAAAGATAAACAACACAAAAGGAGAAGAAAATGGATGAAAGACTCAAAAAAAAGCATATTATAGAAGAGGAAACACAAATGGCTGCTAAGTAACTCACAAATGGCCCCAAAGGGGCTCAGTCTTGTTANAATGACTCTTCACATTTGCAATGCCTAGACATATTCTGTAGTTTACTCTTCTTCCAGAGACTAAATAATAATCCCTGGGGTTTAAATTTATCTATTTCAAACTTTTTAAAAACATGTTTATTTATTTATTTTGAGAGAGAGAGAGCCAGGAGGAGAGGCAGAGAGAGAGGGAGAGAGAGTCCCAAGCAGCCCTAGTGCTGTCAGTGCAGAGCCTGATATGGGGGCTCGAACTCACAAACTGTGAGATCGTGATGTGAGCCCAAACCAAGGGTCAGACACTTAAGCAACAGAGCCACTCAGGCACTCCTCAAAAAATTTTTTTTCTTAAATAGTTTATTGTCAAGTTGGTTTACATATAACACCCAGTGCTCATCCCAACAAATGCCTCCTCCATGCCCATCATTCCCTTCCCCTCTCTCCCACCCCCATCAGCCCTCAGTCTGGTCTCAGCATTCAAGAGTCTCTCATGGTTTGCCTCCTTCCCTCTCCCCAACTATTTTTCCCCTTCTTCACCCTCATGGTGCTCTGTTAGCTTCCTCCTAATCCACCTATATGTGCAAACATATGGTATCTGTCCTTCTCTGCCTGACTTATTTTGCTCAGCATAACACCCTCTAGTTCCATCCATGTTGCTACACATGGGCAGATTTCATTCTTTCTCATTGCCATGTAGCATTCCATTGTATAAATATGCCACATCTTCTTGATCCATTCATCAGTTTAAGTTTTGTAGTTTTGGACCTTTTCCAAATATCCCATCCATTTTGACATCGAGAACTGTCAACTGAGTTTCGGAAAAAAATGAGGTAAGAGGCAATCAGATGATTCTTAACAACTCATGCTTAGGCATTCATTTGTACCAGAAACTAAGAGGAGCTAGTCAAGCAAAAATTGAAGAAATCCTACAACAAATCACATATTTTGTTGGAAATATTTGAATACTCCTGAAAGCAGTATTCAAATTATCTATGAAAATAACACATAAAGACATTTGGCCTGGGGCATCTGCTTCTAACAGACATAAAGCAGAACCAATCTTCACTGCAATCCTCAAAAATTAACTGCTTTCCCAACCACCAGTATGTGTCAATGTTTATAAACTTCCACTGAGCAAACTTTTACCATCACTCTCCCATTAAATGCAAAGAAATGGATTAGATTTTATGTAGAGAAGATCTGGAATATATGCCAATACCAAGTAAAATGATTACTAAGTATTATATATAAGACAATGTATCAATATAGGATGATAAAATATGTTTGTTATCCCGTGACTGGGATAGGTTAGGCAGAATCTACCAGTGGGGAATCTACGCTTCACTTCAGTAAAGTCCCAATTCAGGCAGTCACTCCTATGTGGATACTTACTCTAGCATCAACGAATTATCCATCCTCTGAAGGTCTTCCCTTTTATGACACTTTACTCAGTGGCCCTTCTAAGGAGACTTGGATTTAAGTTCAGATAAGGGGAGCCCATATATTCAGGATCTAAGAAGGGTATCTGGTAAACATTCCCAAACTCTTTTATAGGTAAGCTCCACCTTTCTATAGACCTGTGACACGTTCCCTGTCCAAAGGGGAAACATTATATGCATCTTGCACAGCATGTTATCTTTATACTAGTTCAGATGTTCTTTGTGGATTTATGGCATCCAATAAGAAAAACCTCCCTATGTGTGATGCTACTCATCACCAACAGAAAGTCTCTTCATCTGGAAATGGCCAGATTTTGTTTTTAATATCATGTAGTATTAAACTGGACCTAGCACCTACTCCCTTTGGATCCAGTGTGCCAAAAGCACTACCTGCATACACTTAGGTTAATGGAGAGTACCAATATTCCCTTGGCCAAGCTATATTCCCCCATAATAGTGGTGGCCCAGGGAAACTACATAAACCAGGGTAGTTTTTACCTCTTGCAAAAGAACTTGCAGTACAGAACCATCTATAATGGAGATGTTTAGGACTAACAGAAATACGTACCACAAATCATGACCTTACATAAGTACTGTTTTATAATGTATGGAAAACTTATGTCTACTGTCATTAAGGTCTTTAGTTCAACAAAGGAGGTTGGAGTGGCTCTTGTAATTCTCAGAAATCCTTGGGAGATAACACAGACCTAAACAGTCAAGAAGAGGAAAGCCATACATCTGACACTAAGCTTAGCATGGATTGCTCATCCCCTCAATACGGTCCTGCAGAGAGGGTCAGTTTAGCAGTTTCACAATCTCTAATTTTAAATACCACCAAATCAAATGACATAATATCTATTCATATAAACAGAACACCATATCTGGTTATAAAAGAGCTAAAAAAAAAAAACTGAAACAGAGAACACTTATGATGTAGTTTAGAATGTAAGCATCATATGCAAAGATCATTTAAAACAATCATTCCCCAAACCTATGAATAACATAGTCCAAATGAGCAGATGAAGAACGGAGGTGGAATAGAAAGTAGGGAGTGTTTCTAGGAGAATGTGAGCTTTAAGTCATATTTTGAAAGGTGTAGAAGATATCTAAAGGATGAAAGGGCATGTGCAAAGGCATGGAGAAAAGCAAAGGCAAATCATTTACAGATCGTTCAAAATCAAGAGTTTGAAAAATTCACCAAAGTTTTGAGATTAACTAGGGATCCTTTACAGTATTCAAAACCAACAAACAAAACCAGATGGAAATCACTGCTGCTGCTTTTTTTTTTTTCTTTTTAGTATTTTATTTATTTCTGAGAGAGAGAGAGAGAGGCAGCATGAACAGGGGAAAGTCAGAGAGAGAGGGAGATACAGAATCTGAAACAGGCTCCAGGCTCTGAGCTAGCTGTCAGTACAAAGCCTGACGTGGGGCTCGAACCCACAAACCGTGAGACCATGACCTGAGCCGAAATCGGATGCTTAACCAACTGAGCCACCCAAGTGCCCCAGTGCTATTGCTTTTTGAGGGAGAAATTAATTGATGGAAGAAAGAGAAAAGCTAGTCAAATCAAGTAAAATGAACTAGATTGGAGGGAGCCTAAAGTCAAAAAACAGCTAGGAAACAATAGTAGTAAAATTACTGAAGTGTCCAAAGTCTAGTCCTGCAGGAATGGGAGTTAAGAGTGGATCTAATAAATCTTCAGTTAAAGTATCAGTAGGAATGCTTGATAAGCCAGGATGAGTCTCATGCAGGGTTAGAGAAAGGATAATAAGAAATTCAGGAAATAAGAAACACAGGCCTCTATTTAGGGGAGAGAAGAAAAATATGAGTTATTTTGGGGATGTTCTTTCAAGTGATGGTTGAATGTTTAAGTGGAGAGTGAATTATCTTTACTAAATGGCTAGGAAAGGTGAGAGGTTTAGGCTAAGTAGATGTCCAAGGGACTCAACTANTGTCCAAGGTCACAGAGTGATAAGTAACTAAAACCCAAACACAGTATTTTTTTCCCTACTACACTGAATGGTATTTTAAGAATAAACCACTGGGGCGCCTGGGTGGCTTAGTCGGTTAAGCATCTGACTTTCGCTTAGGTCATGATCTCGCGGTTCGTGAGTTCGAGCCCCGCTTCGGGCTCTGTGCTGACTGCCAGCTCAGAGCCTGGAGCCTGTTTCACAGTCTGTGACTCCCTCTCTCTCTGACCCTCCCCTGCTCACGCTGTCTCTCTCTCTCTCCCTCTCCTAGAAATAAACAAAACATTTAAAAAAAAAAAAAAAGAATAAACCACTGAAGAATAGAAACTCCAAGGAGATACTACATAGCAATGAGAAAGAATGAAATCTGGCCATGTGTAGCAACATGGATGGAACTTGAGGGTGTTATGCTGAGCGAAATAAGTCAAGCAGAGAAGGACAAATACCATATGTTTGCATGTATAGGAGGATTAGAAGGAACTTAACGGAGGACCGTGGGGGAAATAGTGGGGGAGAGGGAGGGAAGCAAACCATGAGAGACTCTTGAATGCTGAGAACAAACTGAGGGCTGATGGGGGTGTGGGAGGGAGGGAGATGGGCATGGAGGAGGGCACTTGTGGGGATGAGCACTGGGTGTTATATGGAAACCAACTTGACAATAAACTATTTAAAAATGAAAAGAAAAAATAATAAAACTATATTAAGAACCAAAAAAAAAAAAAACCTCCAAGGAGATAATGTAGTTATTAGTCACAGCACTCAAGAAAGAAAAGCAGTCACATTATTTGCTTTTCCTAACAGGCAACTAATTTTTCAACTCTATTCACCTATATACATTGAAGAAAAATAATAAAATGAAGATCAAGAGATATTGTTTTCCTCACATATCTGAACGACTTCATTTCATTAAAAGGATCCATCACATTGAATCCTTCATAAGGGATAAAATAAATGATGGTCTTAGTAGTATTTGAACCACACTTTCATTTTAAAAAAATGTGGCTTATTAATGCAGAAACAGAATCTAATGCCCCTTATATTGCATTAAGTAAAATTAAGTCTTTATTTCTTGGCATCTAATTATATATTTCACAACACAAACAATGAATGCCAAAGAAGACATTTATAATGTCTTCTAATACTGGAAGATATATTTTAAAGGATACTTTAATTTCTACTCTGACTTCTGATGATAGACATTGCACAGTTTACTTAGTAAACGTTTTGTGGCTACTTTTTATTCTTGTCCAACTGATTTACAGTTGATTTACAACTGATTTACAACCTATTCAACCATCTGCATAGCACATCAGGGAAAAACACTGGTTAGACAATACAGGTAAAAAAATCAATGAAGTGGGCATCAGATAAAATGAGTTGTGATCCAGATAGGCTATGTGACATAAGCCTCTTTGGGCTTCAGTTTCTCCTTCCACAAATATCCAAAGGAGATAGTATATCTTTCCACAAAATGAGGGAAATGAATAATTCAAAAAGTTCATTTTAGCCTTAATTTTTGATGGTCTCTAATTCTATCATCAAGATACAACAAAAATTAAATTTGAGTATAATGTGTACAGTTTGGAAGATAATGATCACACCTGAGCAAATATAACATAAAAGAAAGGTTCCACAATTGAAAGAGAAGGAAAAAGAAGATATTTTAAACACTCCACCAGCTAGAATTTTCCCTATCATATCTGTTCTCATCCATACTCTTTCTTACCATTTCTAGGAGGTTATCCTGCATGCAATCTTTTATGTAAAGACGTATTTCTTCAGGTTACACCTATATAATAAGTTTTCCCTTTCCTTGATGTCATAGAACAATCCCATCCTTCCTATTTTGGCCAACCGAAGACACTTTTGAAACCACATTTTAGCATTGTCATCTAAGATTTTTAGCCCCTACATATTAGTTTGTGATTCTTTATTAGAATACCCAAAGTAGATATTTTAAAACTAATTAGTTGAAATGTATCACGTCATTTCTGATGAAATCTTTAATATAACAAATTTTTCTACCACCAAGAAGAATTTTGGTCATGTTCTCTATTTTAGGTAATTTGATTTCTATAAAATACTGACTGCAAATACTCAAGATAAAATATACAATTTCACTAATAATAGATGACACCTCTATTGCTGGAATTCCAGTCAGTGCAGAGAGAAGCCGCCCCAGTAAAATTATCATCCAGCTAATAATTCTTTCCATTAACATAGAAAACTGAAGGCTGGCTATTCAACTCAAAGTTTTGAAGGAAAATGTTTAAAAATACCTTGTCTAATTGAACTTATCCCAATAACGCCAAAAGACATTTGCTATTGTGCTTGCCATGTGACCATCACTGTTTCAGTGGGACTTTTACATTTGTTATTTAATTTAATCCTCACAACAAACTCATCAACTATTTAGAGCTTAAAGACAATGGGCCTAGCGAGGTTAGGTAATTCTCACGTTCACAAGGCTGTTTATTGGCAGAGTTGGGATTCAGACCCAGGTTTCTGACACCAAATTAAAAGACGTTATCACTATATTATTTGATTTACCTAAATGACATATCAAAAGAAATAAACATAAGGTCTTTAGAATGCTTTAAAGTGAACTGCTCAGTATTAAGGCATTAATATAAAACAAAACAATACAAAAAACTCACGTACCGTGTGATAAGGAAACTCATGCTAATAAAGGTGATAAAGTCAATGCACACTAATATGATTACCTATATTCATAATTCACAGTGAAAATAATAATTCATAATGACAAATAATTACGGCCTATACTTTAAACAATGCTTGAATAGGGGTATTTGACATTTAATGATAATGCATTCTGTCAGGATTTGAACATACATGAATATATTACACTCCTGGAAAAGAGATTTTTTAAACACATGGAATCAATTTTCTTTTTGTTTTTGCCTAGTCAAATGTCCGAACCTCTGTCATGTAATTTCTTTTTTTTAATTTTTTTAATATTTTATTTATTTCTGAGAGAGAGAGAGAGAGCATGAGCAGAGGAGGGTCAGAGAGAGAGGGAGACACAGAATCCGAAGCAGGCTCCAGGCTCCGAGCTAGCTGTCAGCACAGAGCCCGACGCGGGGCTCAAACCCACGAACCGTGAGATCATGACCCGAGCCAAAGTCGGACGCTCAACCGACTGAGCCACCCAGGTGCCCCTATTGTGTAGTATTTAAGGTATACCAAAATGTAGATACAAGACAATGAATCTATGGGCCTACCACTGAGCTTAATAAATAGTGTTCAATCCCTCTTCTGTATTCCTTCCTGCTTCTCTAGTTCATATTTATACTTTACATAGGAGATCCAGAATTATAATAGAATATTGCAAAAACCATATGGTAAGTAAATATTCCTTGTGTATACAATGTTTTGATTACTTCTGAAAATACAGCTGAGAGGAAGTNAAGTAGTTTTATAGATATAATCAATTACAAAGGTGTTATAATTCATTAAATATATGACTAGCCAACAATCTTTGGATTCAAAACAAATTTATATAATACTAAAAAAAATGAGCAGGAAGCTGGTAAAAAAAAAAGTGTGATTCTTTGCTATCTGTTAGTTTCATCGAAGGTATTAGAGCCTAGATTCCTTGCCTCCATTTCTCTTGGGCTGAGGGACTTCTGCCTTTTGTCCAGAGG
Source organism: Crocuta crocuta (assembly GCF_008692635.1). NCBI lineage: Eukaryota > Metazoa > Chordata > Mammalia > Carnivora > Hyaenidae > Crocuta > Crocuta crocuta. The sequence goes on from NW_027531033.1 coordinate 550,769, forward strand.
TAGCTTCATAACTTAAGTTAGAGTAGGGATTTTGGTATAACCTTGTTTCTGATTTCCTAGTTAAAGGTTCTGAAAGTCTGTATGAGGAGAAACATGGCATTTTCCAAATTCTACAATTGCAAGGGAATTCTTGGTCTACCACAAACATCACCTTACTTCACTAGTCCCGAAGGATCTTTAGGATGAAGGAATCAGAATTTTAGTAAAGTTCTACCATGGCTTAAATTCAATAAAGGCAGCAGAAAATATGAACTTTGGGGCCATATATTGCTCAAATATTAATAAGACCTATCTTTTGTTCAAAGTGTAAATAGACTAAAATATTTTGCATTTTAAAAAATGTTTTACAATCTAATTAGTATAAGAAAAATAATTAATCATTTAAAGCTACCTTCTCTTTCATTGTGAAACAGTTGGTATCACTCGTGGATGATGATACAAACAATGATAGTGACAAATGAATACTGGCATTCATCAACAACAGACATAGAGGGGATGGAAATAAGCAGTCATCACATTTTCTTGAAATAGATATGATTTAATCAGCAGACTGAAAGCAGCAAACAAGGGTCAAAGAAAAGCAGTGAAGAAAGGGAAGAGAAAAAAAAAACACAGTTAGAAGCAAAAGATGAAAAAGAACGGCAGCTCAAGGATAAAAGTATTTTTAGATTGCAGTAG
>NW_027531033.1:551461-553321 GCF_008692635.1 Crocuta crocuta
TTATGTATTCCACCATAATGAGATACGGGAAAGAAATGCTTACGAATGTTGCTGTTATTGCTAATGTTTCATTTTCCCTAAAAAAAGTTATTGAGATGTACGTGCTTAATACAAGTTTGTTATTTAAGAGAAAATGTTTTCAAATTCTACAATACTAATGCCATTATAGCTTTAATTGATGTACTTATAGTCATCAACCCTTGTAAAGTACACGAACACATGCAGACTCACAAGGCTGCATAATACACAGATGGTCGATAGCCGCGTAAATAGATCAATGATTACAAAGATGGATTGAGGAGACAAAAATGAGCTCTACTATTACAGATGCATGAACTTCCTGACTATAAGAATAATTATACTCTAGAACTGTTTAATTGAGGGGAGTTAAAGAATCTTTTTCCCTGCAGAATCGATAGATACCCATCTATCTTTGATGGCTTAGGAGTAGCTTTCCTGGAATCAGGACAATGGATCATATGGGCTATGCTTTATTCTAATTATTATGCCATGGCCTGATAGAAAGTTACATAATTCATATAAGCTGTTTTGAGACATAAAGTAACTTTTGGAAAGACATAATCATGTGGCCACCTGTAGAACTTACACATCTGGTACAGTGCTGGACACTTGAATGGGTTCCAAAAGAGTTACAGAGCCAGAACAGGGAATTTACCCAAGGGATACAGAAATGCTGACGCATAGGAGCACATGGACCCCAATNAAAAAAAAAAGTATCTGAAGGAAAAAAAGCAGTCTGGAATATCCCCATGCATGTATCACAGAAGGACATGTATGGTGATATTCCTATAGTTTCCAGGTGTGAAGGAGATGCCCTAGAGCCATATTTCACTGAGGGGTTATTATTAAGAAAGCTTAGGGGCTTTATTAAAAACACTGTATTTAAAATGAAAGAAAGTAAGGAAAGGACAGAGGGATGAAGGGAGGTGAGAGGTAGAAGGGGTGGGAGGGAAGAGAGGGAATGAGGAAAGTTGAGAGGGAATGAGGAAAGGCCAGAGAAAATGGGAGTGGGTGGAGAATGAGCCAAAAGTGGGACACTGGATAGTTGCATTCCCAGAAGTGCATCTGTCCTTTAAAAATAAGGGAGACAGAGACCAAAAGACAGAACTTTCCTTAAGGAATACAAGAATCTGGTATGTAGTATGGATTGTTTAAAAAAAAGAAACTAAAAGATAAAAACTACTTTAAGTAAGTTATTGAAATTCAGGACATCAAAATGGGTGTCTTTCTCCCATCTCATTCTCTTACCCATCATTCCTTAAAATTTTCTCGTGTGATGGCTATTGTGACATACCACAGTATCTGGGACTCTCCCTGACATGCTTGCTCATTTTGTTCTGATTTCTCCAACACCATTCATTTCCTCTACCAGGGTGCTCTACAGAAACACAGTCTTTAACCTTCCATTTGCCACTTTCCTTCCACTACTTACTTTGGTAGTTATCCACTATCCAGTATCTTTGGTCCTCACACTTCAACAGACATTTCTTTGCAAATGATTCCAAAAATCCTATTTTCAGTCCTAATCTTCATTCTGACTTCCAACTACATTTCAACATCTTCCAAATAGTGAAGTCACTTACTAGCTTAAAGTTAGGTCTTTTAAAATAAGAGAGATAGGAGCACATGGGTGGCTCAGTAGGTTAAGCGTCCGACTTTGGCTCAGGTCATGATCTCAGGGTTCAGGTCATGATCTCACGGTTCGTGGGCTTGAGCCCCATATCGGGCTTTGTGCTGACAGCTAGCTCAGAGCCTGGAGCCTCCTTCCGATTCTGTGTCTCACTCTCTCTCTAACTCTCCCTGCTCATGCTCTCTCTCTCTCTCTCTGTCTCTCAGAAA
>NW_027531033.1:553432-553629 GCF_008692635.1 Crocuta crocuta
CATTATTCCTCCTAAATAACCAGAAGATACTAGTTGCCTGGCAGGGAAGAGCCTAATAACCTGTACTGGAGAGATACTAGTGTTAACTCTGGGAGGCAGTGTGTCCTTAATCATTTTTTGTTGTTTTTGTTGTTATGAGGAGATAACCATCTCATGTGAACAACATACTATGATATTGCATGGTTGGAGTTTTACAC
>NW_027531033.1:553735-553998 GCF_008692635.1 Crocuta crocuta
AAATAGAACTTACATCAAAGTGATTCTGATGATACATATTTAATATCAATATGCTACATGGTAATTAGACATAAATTGTAAACAGCTCCTGTGAATGGCAAATTGATGTAACTTTTGCAACACTGGAGCAAACGTTTTTGGGATAGGAGGGAGAAAGAAGCAATAGTGATTCTAGTCTCTTCTCTTACCTGAGGAAAGCAGTTTCCTTTGGGTTCTAGAAAATCAAATCAAATAATTGTTTCAGTTTATGACTTTCCTCCTTC
>NW_027531033.1:554345-554621 GCF_008692635.1 Crocuta crocuta
TGCCTCATACCCAAGTGGCACAAATCCAATCATACATACTGTTACATTACAAGTTAAGTGGATTTCTCCTGTAAGAAGAAGTAAGAAAATTATTTTTAATTGAGCAGAGTAAGGAATGATAAGAAATTTTAGAGTATCTGGCATTAAGAAGGAAATCAATCTGGCTTAAAAAAAGTCCTCAGTGGGAAGCTTTCAACAAAAAAGCACCACAAAAATTATAGGGCTAAGGATACAAGGAGGTAAACAAATGAATATGTTAAAAAAATAACAACCCTG
>NW_027531033.1:558664-560036 GCF_008692635.1 Crocuta crocuta
GACAAGCCTAAGTCAACCCATCCACAGAGAATAGGAAATACATGGACAGGTCAGTCAGGTATAACATGAACAAAAGGAACCTGGGAAGATCAACTCTTTATGATTCTCCACCACTCACCTTCCCAGAGTTTAATCTAAGATTTAGCATAATAATGTGATTTCACAAGCAGTTGCTTTGACTGCATAGTGGATAAAATTAAACCAGCAAATTCAAGAATTTAGACATAATTTACTGCCATCTCCAAACTGTAAGCAATCTGTTTCTCCCAACTGGACCAGGCTTATCCAATATAAAGAGAAACAAATAGGTATTGTTTATGCTACAAAATAAAGGGGAACAGAAAAAAAAATCTCAGATAATACATTTCTAAATATACATTTTAAAAGCTTATTGCATATTAGAGGGGCATTCATAAGTGAGAATCTTTCTCTGGTTCTTACATCCTGTAAAGAGTTTAAAACATGATTTCAAAAATAATCAATGTTTTGAATACTGCTGCCAAATTAATGCCACAGCAGCATTCTGAATAATTACATTTGTTTTTTATTTACCAAAGTAAGTGAAGGAAAAATTAAATGGTTTTAATGGGTAAAATAAATGGCTAAATTGATTAATTCTTCAAAATATGGTTCTATTTTACTATAATTTGATTACAGAGAAAAGACTAGAAAGCTTTGGAGTCAGAAGTTTATTCGCCTTATTGTACATTAAAATTAAACTATCCAATTAAGAAAAAAAGAAGAACTAAATCACGTTTAGGCTTCACTCTGTTCATTCTGACTACTGTGCAGAGAATCAAGGAATTAGACAGGCAAGACAAATGTGATCACCTCTCCATTTCTACTCAGAACTATGGATGTGCTAGTTGCACAGAAAACTGTTTTATTTTAAAACTGTTCCACAAGGCGATTTCTTATCAAAGAATGTCTCTTCCTAAGATTAACGTAAACATATCATGATAAAATAGAAGCTGCATAAATTCATTAAACCTTAGTCTTTTTATATAATTTTTTAATATTTATTTATTTTTGAGAGACAAATAGAGACAGAATGTGGGTGGGGGAGGGGCAGAGAGAGAGGGAGACACAGAATCCAAAGCTGGCTCCAGGCTCTGAGCTGTCAGTACAGAGCCTGACACAGGGCTTGAACCGATGAACCTTGAGATTATGACCTGAGCTGAAGTNAGGAACTTACATACAGACATAGCCTGCTCAAATGACAAACACTGATTCTTTGAGATTTAGAGACAGTCTGAGGGGGCAACACTGTCACAGCATAAACTGTGAAATCTTTTTAAAATCAACACAAACTTTATGGCTTAAAAACAAACAACAACAACAAAACCTACAATGACTATGACCTTCTATGTAG
>NW_027531033.1:560082-561204 GCF_008692635.1 Crocuta crocuta
ATTACTTTATATGTAGAGTCTTCACAATTCTTCCTTCCAGAAATTAAACCAGACAGGACCAGACATACCAAGAACTCTAATAATAGGTTAGATCTTGTATAGTGCTTTATTCTACAGAGCACTTTATTTGGATTAACCCTCAGAATGACCTTGTTTCTCAGATGTGGAAACAGAGATTTAGCAAACNNNAACAAGCTACAATATTTGCTCATGTAATGTAGGATAATAAAACAGAAAGAGAAATAGATTTAGAACCATGAGAGATCTTGTTCTCAATCCCAGCTCTGCCACTCTGCTGCTTACCATCTATGTGATACAAGTAGTATCTCAAAGCCTCAGTTTTATTTTCTATAAAATGAGGATAATAGTATGTAACTCACAGGATTGTTATAAGAATCAATGAGATAAAATATATAAAGAAATTGGCACAATCCCTAGTGCATGTTACATGCTTAACAGAGAATAACATTTATCCACTGATCTTATGCAAGATATTTAACCACTTGGCCCCTCCACTTTTACATCCATAAAATGATGAGAACACTATTTACCTAACAGTCATTGTGATGATGAAATATATGCAATTTTATGTACAGGGACTGATAGGCAGAAACAAACCTAGGACTTAGATCTTCTGTGCTGAATATTTTTTAATGTTTATTTATTTATTTATTTTGAGAGAGATAGAGAGAGAGAGAGAATATGCATGGGGGAGGGGCATAGAAAGAGAGAGAAAAAGAGAGAGAGAGGAAGAGAGAAAATCCCAAACAGCCTTTTCGATATCAGCACAGTGCCTTGGATCTCACAAAGCACAAGATCATGACCTGAGCCGAAATCAAGAGTCAGGACACTTCACCAACTGAGCCTCCCAGGTGACCCAGAATACTCTTTCTGGCAACAAAGCTAGAAACTCCTGATTCTATTACCAAAATGTAGAAGAACATTTTTTCACAACTCCATTAAGAAGGTAACAATCTAGAAATACCTGTGAAAATGAATTTTAAAAGGCAAGTATCCAACTTACCTGAATTAAGGCTTCACTCAACATGTCTTCATTAACCTCCAGAATAATGTTTTTTATATCTTCATATGGCATACGATATGATCCTAAGAAGATAGCTA
>NW_027531033.1:561235-564522 GCF_008692635.1 Crocuta crocuta
AAAATTTTAATGGCCTAATAAATTCCTGATTCCCATTTTCATTGACTCAAAACATGAAATTTCTGTCACTAATATTAATCTATAGATAGGAACAAACAAAATTAGTTTCCATTTGATGGTCTACACTACTCATCTAGGCAATATGGCCCATTATTTCAGGCTCTAATGTTACAAGTTGTGCATATTTATTTAAAAATAAAAACTACCACTAATAACGTTGATGACCTATATGTGTATGCATTTTAGACTGAGCAGATACAAAAGGACTCAGGAAAAGTTAGAGATTTAATTTCAAGATGGCTTTTTAATTCAACATAGAATTTAATATGGAGATTTTCAGATGCATACAACACAGTACTTCTCAGGAATGACAATAAAGTAACCAAATTTAAAAAATCACATCAATCTACTTTGCAATTCTCCCACAGAAGAAAAAATTAAAGTGTCTGAATCATCATTGTTATCTGAATTTCTGATGACAATCATGTGGTATACTATTAGTTGCTCTATAGGTTGAACCACAATTTCTCTTGTCAACTTTTTCTTATTCGGGTATATATATTATGTCATACTGGAAGAATTCAACAAATTACACTGAGCAAAGCTTAAACTTATTCAGAAAAGTACTTTTCAACAATTCATTCCACTTTAACTTCCACAAACTGCGTATCTGAATGAACATTCATGAGGTCTTATCACCAGAACATGAATATATTCCTAAGAATTGTTTTTCTTTTTTTTTCCATGAAAATGTCTGGTTGATTTCACTGGTGCCTAAGGGAAAAAAAATCGTCACTGTCTAGGCAAATGATTACCTAGACATAAATACCAAGTGAGATCTCTATAATCTAAATAAATAATGTTGACAAATATCAACTAGCAATTAAGGTCATTTTTTAAAGTACTGAAGAGCCACTTCATAAAGAAAATGTACTGTCAGGTAAGTAATGTATACATTAACAACAGGTATTAGGAAACTGCTTTTCTGAGAGCAACATTCCTACTCACAGGAGAATGATGACTTATTTATTTTAATCTGATTCCTTAAAACACAACCCTTAACAAAATAAACTGTCATGGTATTTCTTTCTGTAATTAGAAATGCTTCATGTGTTGAATGTTTTCGTACATAGTGTTTGATTATCCTCAGAATATAAACATAGTCTACCGTGTTTTAAAAAAAAATTGTTGAATTGAACACAGAGAGGAGTATATGTCAAAGTAAAACTTAAAGCCTACTTAAATGAAAATGAGTTTAACTTTGCTGCTGTTTTATAAAGTAAAAGCATACTTAATGGTTGACTGACTTGTTGAAGGCTTTAAGGTTCATAAACCAGTTTTAAAGTGCAGTGGTTACCTATTTAACTAGCTAACATTACAGTTACTTCAACTATAAAGGCATAGTAATAAAAGGGTTTGCCCAATGTGCGCAGTGAATACTCTGAAACTATCACACTCAGGCCTAAGCAGAAAGGGAAAAAAATAACACTCTTTTCAACTCTGCCTTCTGTCTCACCCTGTCTTCTAACTGTTTAATTATCAATACTTTTCAAAGCTTTATTATTCTTAAATTTCATCTGGTCTAAGGAAGGCCAAATTATGATGAGGGTCTCCATTCTTGCTGAGTGACAAGGCAACTCAAATCATGTTTACATAGAATTTTGTTTCTAGTAGATGCTAAATACACCTTTTCAAAGCAGTTACAACTTTGTTTCTTTAAATATATTCAACAACTCCTCATCACCACCATCACCACCACTCTCCCCCAATACAGAAAATACCACATACACAGATTCTGGGCCGTTTTGGGATCCAAAACTCTCAATTCTTTCACTTTCTTCTTTGCAGGCAGGGTCTTCTTTTCTTCTGAGGCTTCTACATTCTTTGGAACTAAAGGAAAAAATACTGATTCATAAACAATAACGGCACTAATCCAAATACACAGAATAATTAGTAAGGCATATTAACTACAATAATAAAGCTGATGCCAAAAAAATCAATAAATGTGTTTATTTCATTAATTAAAGGAAAAGGATAAACATAATAATATAGACCTATTTAAAGGTTTCCATACAAATTAAATATTACCACTTAAGCAGAAAAGAGAAGCCAAATAGAACCAAAAATCAATTGCTACTTCTTACCTAATGTGTTATATTAATTACTCTTTTACCAGGTACCTATGGCATCACTGAAATTAAATATATAGAAAAATCTCCCTAATTTGGACTAATTGAAGAGAAAGGCAGACATGCATTTATCCTAAATTATGCTAAAATTTAGATGTATCTTTAATTTAGTGGAACTGCTTTGATGTAGATAATGTAACTTTTAAGTGCTAAACAGGTTGCCATATAAAACTTCCTGAGATTGCTTTAAAGAATATGAACCATTTTCAAGTTGTACAACAACAGTACCTACATTTGCACACATAATTAACGAACCTCAAGACATGGTTTCTGAATCAGTCATTTTTGTCTCCAAATTTTTTTAGTACTCTTTGCCTTCTTATTCTTTTTAATGTTTATTATTGAGAGAGAGAGAGAGAGAGCGAGAGAGAGCAAACAAGCACATGAGCAGGGGAGGGGAAGAGAGAGGGAGACACAGAATCCAAAGAAGGCTCTAGGTTCTGAGTTATCAGCCCAGACCTGGACAAAGGGGCCGAACCCACAGATGGTGAGATCATGACCTGAGCCAAAGTCAGATGCGCAACTGACTGAGCCACCCAGGCGTCCCCTATTTGCCTTCTTAGAACAAAATATTTAGTTCTGCTTTCTTTGGAAGGCTCCAGTTCTAAACAGTTCAAGTGACCTGAAACTGTAAGAAGTAACAGTGCCAAGGAGTGGCTTTAGCATCTCTCACCATAACCTCCATTAGCTCTATCNNAAAAAAAAAAAAAAAAGTAAAAAAAAACAATGTGGCTACCTGCTATGAAAATGAAGCAAATCCCTAAAAATGCCTCTTATACAGGAATTCTACATCTACAATTGTATTCATATGTTGGCAGCTTACCACTTCTAATATAAAAATAGGACTGTAGGTAATGAGACCATTAAAAATATGAGAAAAGTAAATTGTATATATATGAAAAAAGTAAAGCCAATATATTTTTTCAGTCAAATAGTGATATGCTTTTGATTCTAAACTCATGCTGCTAAACTTCATCATTGATTCATATGGCAATAATAATGCTGTTTATTACTTTTAAAAATATACTTTTATTTTGAGGAAATCATTTTATTATTTTATCAGATTTTTGTAAAAGAGATTACTAATGAGTTACTAAT
>NW_027531033.1:564979-567233 GCF_008692635.1 Crocuta crocuta
TCCCCTTTGCTTTAATGGTGCAAAAGTTAAGAAAATTAAATGAACTTCCTAGGAAAATAACATCAAATTAATTACCTGAATAACTAAAGTTGTAGCATTTAGTTCTAAAGCTTTAACAGTATGATCCATCTAAAGTGATGCAGAGTCTGAGAAGACTAGACACCAATAACACTTGAAAATCATGATCTCAAGTAGTTTCTCATACTTATTAAATACAATAAAATTATTGATACTATTGAGAGAAAATGACTTTTAATATATTTATTTAAAAATTATGACTAATGTTCCTCAAAAGATCTTCCTAAGAGCACAGTGTCCTTCCTATTCAATAATCAGCACTTTAATTTATTTAATTTTCAAGCCACTCCCAGGATAAGACAACTCTATATAAAGAAATGACAGTCCAAGGATCATACCTTTTGTTAATAAAAGAAATCTGAATCATATTGAAATTACTCCTTAGAATCATTCAGAAAATTTTACCTAAAGGAATAGTCAAGAAAACCATCCCAATCTCACATGCCTTAAACCCCACTATGGGAGACTAGTTAAACAAGTACATATAGGATGAAAATGCTGTAGTATAAATGATATATTAAGATTTTCTGTGAACTGACAAGACTCCTGAGTAAACCAAGCATATACAATGCTCATTTCATTGAATGACTTCATATTTTGGGGTTTTTTCTTAAAACATATTTCAACTTTTCTCCTTTTCAAATGAACAAGTTGTTTAAAATTAAGATTAGATGTCTTAAATATCTAGAGGCCATAGTTAAGGTTTTTCATGTCCTAATATGCAAATTGGCTTTATCCTAGATTAAAGAAATGGTAAGAATACCATGATTGGGCACTGCTATTTTGAGAATCACAAGAGCAAAGCTAGTGTAAAATAGTTCCCTAACTAGACAGCCTTTCATATGTTTTGCCATGATCAGTAAATATTGACAAGTAGCTATGATTGCCTTTGGTTTTCTCGTTTTTAAAAGCACTGCTAGGAATTTACCCAAGGGATACAGAAATGCTGATGCATAGGAGCACATGTACCCCAATGTTCATAGCAGCACTCTCCACAATAGCTAAAACATGGANCAATGAGATATCACCTCACAACTCTGAATGGCTCTTATCAAACTATAAAAGTGTTGGTGAGGATGTGGAGAAATTGGAACCCTTGTACACTATTGGTAGAAATGTAAAATGGTGTAGCTACTATAGAAAACAGTACAGAGATTCTCCAAATAATTAAAACTAGAACTACCATACGATCTAGTAATCCTACTTTGGGGTATATAACCAAAAGAACTAAAATCAGAATCTTGAGAAAAAAAGCTGCCCTGTCTCTTAGTAATGCGGTATTACTAACAAAATAGCCAAGATAGGGAAAGAACCTAAATATCCATCAAAAGATGAATAAAGAAATGTGATATATACATATAACAAAATGTTCTTCAGCCTTAAAAATGAAGAAAATCCTGCCATATGTAATAGCATGGATGAACCTGGGGAACATTATGCTATGTGAAATAAGCAGTTCATAGAAAGACAAATACTGCATAATTATGAAGCATCTAATATATCAAGCTCATATAAACAAAAAGTAGAATTGTAGTTGCTGGGGACTGGGCAGGGGGAAGTGAGGGGTTGCTGTCCAATAGGTATAAAGCTTCAGTTACAGAAGATGAATAAGTTCTAAAGATCTGTGGCACAAAATCATAGCTATAGTTAATAATACTGTATTTTACACTAAAACATTTGTTGAGAGGGTAGATTTTATGTTAAATGTGCTTATATCCAAAAATTATAATGTACAAACTTAAAATAAATTATACTGATTCTGTAATTATTCAAAATCTGACATGATTTTTTTGAGTCTCAATACAAAGAATTCAACAATTGATTTTTGTCATCAATGACCCTATGATCCTCACATTCATGAGGCCTCCAATCAAATGTGATCTCTCCATATGCAAATGAAAAATCATACAGCCACTGGTTTTAAGTCTGAGGGATTAAATTAATTTGAGTGCTTAAACTGTCACTGCTAATCGACCAAATAATAACGAACATCATAAAATATTGTCTGTAGAAACTTAATGATGTATAATAAAGACATTTGTATTATTATTAAATATATTAACATCAAGATACTAATTATTTAAGATAAAATGCCCACTGAGCATTCTTAGATTTCCTTTAATGCATGGAGTTTTATCTGCAATTATACTATAAATCTGTTCCTTTACAAATGAGG
>NW_027531033.1:567423-570985 GCF_008692635.1 Crocuta crocuta
ACAACTGAGGGATGCTCATTAGCATAAATAAAGTAAACATGGCTGTATTCTTTTCGAAATCTAATTTAGGCAATGTTCAGGAATCCCCTATTAATGTCTGCTATCTCAGTGGATACATATAACATGTGCCAAAATGCTTGTAATTTGTACAAAATATTAAGATATTATAAATGGGTAACACTGAATGATTTATGTAGTGATAACCATAAATCATAATAAATTTTTATAACTACTTTATCTCAAAATTCCAGTGAGAAAGATTGATTGCTAAAGTCAGCATCAACAGTACTCATTCATTCATTTATCCAGCAAATTCTTGTTAAACATCTATTATATGTGAGCCTAGGCACAAGCATCCACTGGTATATAAAACTTAAATGTCTACTCATATTTCTTAAATATGTAGTGATATGTAAACTATTAATTATGGAAGTATCTCCAGAAGATATCTAACTTTTTCTTTATCCATGATTTTTTTTAAAAATTTTTTTTTAATGTTTTATTTATTTTTAGGAGAGAGAGAGAGAGAGACAGCGTGAGCAGGGGAGGGTCAGAGAGAGAGGGAGTCACAGGCTGAAACAGGCTCCAGGCTCTGAGCTGGCAGTCAGCACAGAGCCCGACGCGGGGCTCGAACCCACGAACTGCGAGATCATGACCCAAGCGAAAGTCGGACGCTTAACCGACTAAGCCACCCAGGCGCCCCTTCTTTATCCATGATTAATAGCTTGAATGAATGTATGTATATCACTTAGTGGATTCTTTTTATTATTTGAAGTAGTTCTGTATTAAAGAATCCTGTATCTTTGAATCAGCATCAACTGATATGTTACATCCTGTTATAAGAAGTATGTGGAGAATAGAGGGAAGATGGCGTGGAAGTAGGGAGCTCCCTACACTTTGCTCACCCTCATCTCTCAAACCAGAGAAGGCCTGAAACCATATGACATTGAACCGCAGGAGTCTGGGAGGAAAAGAGACAGAGCCCACTAAGAAGACAGCCTCATAGGTGTGTGACTGCAAACTCCGGAAGATAAAAATTATCTGGGACCTGGAGACACGGAGGGGAGGGAGCCCGCTTCTCAGCAGGAAAGAGAAAGAGCTGCTAAAACTGCTCATAAAACTGTCCCTGGAGAAGAGAAAAACCTTGATGCAGGATTGAGAGGGATCCAATCATCCCATCTCTAAATACAAGGTGTTCAGAGAGTGATCCTATTTCAAGCTGTGGCGCTGTTTTTGGGTGGGTGCCCTGGTCCTGGGCTGCACCAGAAGAAACTGCTCCTCTGCTCTCCTGGCTAGATCCCCAGCTGAGAAGCAGCCCTGCCTGTGGGATTACATTTCGGGTGGTATCAATAAAGCTCATGGATTAAGATCTGGAAATGAGGCGGGGCTTGGGACATAGAAAACGTCCCACCTTGGCTATGCCTATGGCACAGGGAGATGGGAGGCAAAAGAGCAATCTGAAAAGCTTGGTTTGAGAAGGGACTGGGGTTCCACATCCGAAAAATAAATAATCCAATGAAGACATGGGCAGAAGACATGAACAGACACTTCTCCAAAGAAGACGTCCAGATGGCCAACAGACACATGAAACAATGCTCAGCGTCCCTCATCATCAGGGAAATACAAATCAAAATCACACTGAGATACCACCCCACACCAGTCTGAGTGGCTAAAATGAACAAATCAGGAGACTATAGATGCCTGGTGGGGATGTGGAGAAACGGGCACCCTCCTACACTGTTGGTGGGAATGTAAACTGGTGCAGCCCCTTTGAAAAACAGTGTAGAAGTTCCTCAACTCCCCTAGGACCTAGTAATAGCAATGCTAGGAATTTACCCAAGGGATACAGGGATGCTGATGCACAGGGGAACATGTACCCCAAATGCTCACAGCAGCACTCTCAACAATAGCCACAAAATGGAAAGAGCCTGAGTGTCCATCAACTGATGAATGGATCAAGAAGATGTGGTTTATCTATACAATGGAATACTACATGGCAATGAGAAAGAATGAAATCTGGCCATTTATAGCAACTCGATGGATGGAATTCAAGGGTATTATGCTGAGCAAAATAAGTCAAGCAGAGAAAGACAGATACCATATGTTTTCACTTATAAGTGGAATAGGAGAAACTTAACAGAGGACCATGGGGGAGGGAAGGGGAAAAAATAGTTGGGGAGAGGGTGGAAGGCAAACCATGAGAGACTCTTGAATACTGAGAACAAACTGAGGTCAGTTTGGGGTGGGGTAGGGAGGTAGTGGGGTGATGGGCGTGGAGGAGGGCACTTGTGGGGATGAGCACTGGGTGTTATATGGAAACCAACTTGACAATAAACTCTGAAAGAAAAAAAAGAAGTACGTGGAAAAGTAAAAATATGACACTTCTAGTAGATGTACTATATACAAAACCAGGATAAATAAAGCCATTAACAGTAGTGTTAAAAACCACCCAAAGAATTTGTGTAACTTTATGCATACATATATGTATATCTAATAAGTAAATGCCCAACTGCTGTTTTACATATATCATCCAAATGTAAGAATTGTGATCTCCCTATATAAATACATATCTTTTCACGTGTATACAATTCCAGAAGTGATTGTAACTATACAGAAATAGTTTTTCACATATTAGTTGAAATAGATGTTAATATTCAATAAATAATTTCATGTTAAAATGAGTGCTAGTATGACAATAGCAGGCAGGGGTTACTCTATGATTTCTGTGTAATAGCTGCAACATTTTTTCATTAACTGTTATTTTCTATTCTTTTAAAATTATCTTTAATCTTCTATTTCTGGAAATATACAAACACAAATGAAAATGTGGAAAGAGGGGTGTCTGGGTGGCTTAGTTGGTGAATATCCATCTCTTAATTTTAGCTAAGGTCATGATCCCAGGGTCATGGGATTGAGCCCCGTGACTGTTAAGATTCTCTTTCTTTCCTGCAGCCTCTCTTCCCTACTCACATTCTCTCTCTCTCTCTCTCAAAATAATGAGGAAATGGATATGTGTGTGCGTGTGTGTGTGTGTGAGAGAGAGAGAGAGGTATCACACAATATAAATATAAAACATATATATATGTTACACAAAAGAGGAAAGTATAATAACAAGAACTACAAAAATAATAGTGATAGTAATACTAGTAGTAGTAGTAACCACAATCACAATCGTCATAATCACCAGCAAAATCAACTTTTATTAAATACCTCTTCTGTTGCCTTACCTTACATAACAGATATCACCACTATAATTTTATAAAGGATGAAACTAAGGAATAGGAAAATTGAGTAATCTTCCCAAGATCATACAGCAAGTAATAAAAAAGATGCTCAATCTCAAAAATAATTAGGGAAATGCAAATGAAAACAACCAATTAAAAATGAAATAGTATTTCACAGTCATCAAATTGGAAGTAACAAAAATGTTTTGTAATGCCAAGTATGGATGAGAAGGCAAAGAAATAAGAATTTGTGCAAACAATGGCAGTAAAAATTAGGAAAACAAATATAAAATAAATATTTATTACCATCTAATATATTTAAAGTGTGATTATCATAG
>NW_027531033.1:571133-571518 GCF_008692635.1 Crocuta crocuta
AGCCCAGTCTTTCCATTTATAGGTCAAAGGGTCAAGGAGACAAACATGTTCACTGCAGCAATATTTGCAACAATACAAAAGCTGGAAACAATTCACATGCCAGGGGTTATAAAATGGATAAATAGACTGTGGTGTGTTCATACAATGAAATAAAACCCAGCATTTACAGTGACTATACTTCAGCTAAACATTTCAACAAAGATAGATCCCAATTACAATGCTGAATGGAAAAATAAATGTGGTGGAAAATGTTGCGTGCAGTATAATAGCATTCATCTAAATTAAAAATGAAACACAAAATAATCTTATATATTGTTTATAGAGTGTGTATGTATGAGTTTGTGTATGTGTATGTATCAAAATTATAAAAACATGGGATACATAC
>NW_027531033.1:571645-580300 GCF_008692635.1 Crocuta crocuta
ACAAGTAGATTCCCAGAATCTTCAATTTTATATCTAATGTTTTTGTTTTTTTTAAAGCAAAGATCTGTAGTAAATATGACTAAACGTTATATATATTTTTTCATTCTGGAAGGCTGGTACAAGGATGTTTCCTATATTAGCCTATGCAGATTTTCATTTTTTAAGTTGATTACACACACACACACACACACACACACACACACACACACTTNGAGAAAATAATAAAAACTACAGGTGAAGACTAGTCAGATAGGTCAGCAAGAACAATATTTTTCAACTGTGTTTGAATCTATTTTCTAAGGAATAACACATTTGTTTTCCAAACCTTGAGAGGGAAAGCTGATGGGATATGCAGTATGAGACTGCATTTCCATTTCCTCTCACATGCTGCATACTACAGCTGTGAGGCTTCTCCTCTCTGTGTTGCCTACAGCTGTGCATTAAATAAGGCATCCC
This sequence comes from Crocuta crocuta, assembly GCF_008692635.1. Taxonomy (NCBI): domain Eukaryota; kingdom Metazoa; phylum Chordata; class Mammalia; order Carnivora; family Hyaenidae; genus Crocuta; species Crocuta crocuta. Next base: position 572,102 of record NW_027531033.1, read on the forward strand.
ACAGCAAGGTAGATATCATTCTGACACTAGCATAGTACCTGCAGCCATTGGAATGGCATTACCAGGAGTGTTCCCAAGGTTTAGAGCACATTAAACAAGAATAATGGTTCTAATGGTGGGAACCACACACACACACACACACACACACACACACACACACACAAACTTTGTAATGATTCCTTAATTAAGGAACAAATCTTACTGGTCATAGTCTAGACAAGAACCCCCCAAATCAGGAAGCACATGTTACTGGAAATTAACATCTGCATAACTAATCTACTTGTACACCTGTTCATTAAGCCAATTACTGAACACCGCTAAATGTCACCAAAACACTATGTTTAACAACGTGTATAGCTAATGTTGTATATTTTCAGTTGGTTTCAATAACTCAGCAGGAAATGTTTATTTTACAGAGACAAGTAAAGTTGTCTTAGAGGTTTTAGGGAGAATCCCCCTTGTTTGAAGTGGAATTTTAAACACCAAAACAGAAGTATGGTTCTTACCTCAACCTAGTTAGTATTTGAGAAAAGAGGTGGTGGAAGTTATTCTTCTTAAACTTTAACCTTTGTGAAGTACCTTATTCAAGCTATAGTTAATTCCTTTACTTGTGGGTTAGGTATGACTTTGTAAGTACGGACTGATGTTTTTCTCGCCATGCCACACACTCAGAAAATGACCTTTTATGTAAAATCTCCTAATTCATGCCACAAACCAGTAAGTCCAGCAATAAACCCCAAGAGCTATGTGAGTCAATGATGAATGCTAAACAATAAACAAACAAAAACAAAACAAAAAAACAAAAAACAAACAAAAAAAAAACAGCAGTAGGAATTCTGATAAAAGCAGTACAGTACTAGTAGGCTAACAGGGCATTTCTTGCTGAGAATACAATTTGGATACTCATCATATCCAGATTTTTCTTTTTCACTGTGGTCCAACTCAGACTGGTACAAGTCTTGCACATAGTTTAGTTTAATGCAAAGGGCAGTTACCCTTGTGAGCAAGACTGAACAAAATAACACTCTGAAGTATCTGTAGCCAGGGTCTCAACTTGACAATGTAGGATTTTTCAGTCTGGGTTTTAGTTATATCTGAGCATGTCTTGAAAGTCACTATTGTAGATATCACCAATAATTTATTCAAATGAAGGAAACTATGTATCCTGAAAGAAACTTCTTACTTCCTGGATATTTCCACTTTGTTGTCTAATAAGCTTTTTAAATTTAGCAATCCTATACCAATTTTCTTACCTCACTCCACAATTTGCTCCTCCTATAGTCTTTCCCATCTCAACTAAAGGCATTTCGATCCTTCAAGCAACACACACACACACACACACACACACACACACAATAATTGACATTTCCCTCTCACAGCTTGTATCCCATTCTTTGGCAAATCCTATATCTAATCACTTCTCATCACCTACACTTCCACCTAACTAAGGGATTCAATCCACCATTACTTCTAGCCTAGGTTACTGGTGTGGCCTAATAACCAGTCTCCATTCTGCCTTTGCCCTTCTTCATTCTATCGTTTCAATTCATTAATTAATGTTATTCCACTGTTTGAGACCCTCCAAAGGCTTTCTGTCTTATTTGGAGTAAAAACCAAAGTCTTGAAAATAGCTTGGAATGGCCTACTTCATATATCATGTCCCTTCCATAACTACTCTGACCTCATCTCTTACTGCTTTCCGCTCATTAACTCTGCTCTAGCCACATAAGCTTCCTTACTGTTCTTCAAATATACCAGAATGATTCCCACAGCAGACTCTTTGCATTTGATATTATGTCACCCCCCCCACCTTCCCTCACTGTTTTCAGATCTTTATTCAATGTCACTTGCTCATAGAAATCATTTTTTGGGGGGGGGCAAGAGACAGAGAGAGATAAAGAGAGAACAAGTGTGTGTGGTACAGAGAGAGATGGGGGGAGAGGGAGGAAGGGATGGAGGGAGAGAGAGAGAGAAAAGCGGGACTCACTGGAAGTGGTTTGAGCTGACCCAAAGTGGGACTGTGCTTCCCTGAAGCATGGCTCCTGCTCACCCCATATGGGGCTGAAGTTCACCCAATGTGGGGCTCAAGTTTATCCTATGTGGGACTCGAACACACAAACCACAAGATCATGACCTGATGTGGGACTCGAACTCACAAACCACAAGATCATGACCTGAGCTGAAATCAGATGCTTAACTGACTAAGCCAACCAGGCACCCATATAAATCATTCCTGATGATGTGGTTCAAATTAACAACCCCTCTTTCTTGTCACATATTTTCTCCTTTGCCTGCTTCATTTTTCTCCAAAGCAATTATCACCATCTGATATAATATGCATTATTTATTTTATTGTGTATACTTTTTACTTTGATGCAAGCTCTATTAAAAAGAGGGATTTGTCACTGTTTTGTTCACTATTATATACTAGCTTCTAGAATCATGCCTGGAAAAAAAATAGGCATTCCAATTATTTTAGAATTTATACAACATATCTATTCTTATCTGTTAACAAGGCGTTATGTATAAGGTTATATATTTCAGTATTTGTTGGGAGCCATTCTGAGCCCACTAGTCAAGAAATCTCTTGGTGAGGTTAAAGCAAGTTGCACGGTCTCTTGCTATCAGATGGTGACTGATATCCACCCCCACTCAATTATTTCTGCCTGAGCACCGACTCCCAAGGTACCTTGTCGATTGGTATTGGGAGTGACTTGTCCTCTTATTCTGGCCCTGGTATGATGATTGCACCTTGTGAAGGAACTTATTGTGGGAACTTCTTTTCATTATGGGAATAGACATTGTGTCTCTGGCAGGTCCTGTTTCCCTCAATACTTCCCTTGAACTATAAACAGGTTAAAGACTCTTACTCATAAAAGATTGACCTTTACGTGTACAGTTCTCTTTCTACCATTGCGTTAGACCAAGATGTTCATACAGCTCAACATGTAAATCAGCTAACCAAAAATGTCTCTCATGCCCTAGTTATTCAAGAAATCATAAAACTGAGGACTGATGGATGTGGGGGGGGGATGGGCACGGAGGCGGCACTTGTGGGGATGAGCACTGGGTGTTATATGGAAACCAACTTGTTAATAAACTATTTGTAAAAAAAAGATTAAAAAAAAGAAAAAAAGAAATCATAAAACTAGACACAAAGGTAAATGCATTCGAAGAGGCTATTCTATGTATTGGAAATGAGCTAAACTCTTTAAAGGTACTGTTGGCTCTCCAGTGCCATAAAGNCTGAGGACTGATGGATGTGGGGGGGGGATGGGCACGGAGGCGGCACTTGTGGGGATGAGCACTGGGTGTTATATGGAAACCAACTTGTTAATAAACTATTTGTAAAAAAAAGATTAAAAAAAAGAAAAAAAGAAATCATAAAACTAGACACAAAGGTAAATGCATTCGAAGAGGCTATTCTATGTATTGGAAATGAGCTAAACTCTTTAAAGGTACTGTTGGCTCTCCAGTGCCATAAAGAATATAACTGGACAATTAAGTCTTGCCTGGAGACAAAGAGCCTAACTTAGAAAGAAGGAACAGATAAGAGCAGAACATAAGTTACTACGTATGCCTTTGCTAACTGATGATGTATAGCAGTCCCTTCCCTAAGGCCCACATTCCACAAACACCTTCCCTTACACTGGCAGCTGTGATGAGGATGGATAAGAGTATCTACAACTTAACCTATGACTTAGTCTTAGCGTTATTAAAATGTGTATGTTATCCTGTTTTTCACTATGAACACCCTGTTATTTTCTTAGTTACTCAACCTCACTATAATTGGGGTAGTTCTGCAAGAGTACTTCTGTAAAACCTATTTCTATACATTTTCCAAAACATCTTATCACAGAGAACTATCCATTGTAAAAATTCCATTTTCTGATGCCATGTTAACATTTGACCAATAAATAAAGACACCAAAACCGACAGGGCAGAGATGCCTGCCTGGTGATCAGAAAGAATCTCGGGGCTCTCTCACTCCCTCTCGCCAACACTGTCTATCCTTCAGGGATCCCTGGACCTGGCCAGAGCTGGACTCTGGCAAGTACTGTTAATAGCAAAAGACTATAAGTGTTCATCTATTGCAAGCAGATTTAATAAAGTATGGTATACTGGGTATTGTTTACAATAGCAAAAGATTTGAAATGATCAAAAAGCTCATCAACAGAAGAATGATTGATTAAACTATGGTATGTCCAGTCAATGTACTACTATGCTTCTATATCTATGACCAAGGAAGATCTTTATAGAATGATATGGAATGTTCTTCAATAAATATTGTTAAATTAAATATTGTGAAACGAAGCAAATGAGTTATGCAAGACTGTGTAGTATTACCATTTATTGGAAAAAAAGAGGGAAAAATATATGTATTTCTTGGTATATGGATAAAATGTTTCTGGGAAGAAACACAAGAAATGTATTATATTAGTTACTTCTAGAGAAGGAACTGAGTAGCTGGGGGGACAAAAATGAGAGGAAGAAAATTCCCTCTATACAAATTTTGTGCCTCTTTAACTTTGAATCATATGAATATATTATCAATTCAAAAATGAATAGAAAAACAGAGAAAACACCACTAAGATGTCTCTAATATATGAGTGCATAGGACAAAAATGCTTTGTGATACAAGTTGGGGAGAAAAGTACTCTGTGCACTTGAGGTTGCTAATTTGACAATAAACTATTTGTAAAACAAAACAAAACAAAAAAAAATAATACATGAAGAAAATAAGGCAAAAAAAAAAAAAATGAAGCCCAGGCTCCAAGTGGCACCATTAATAGATCAGAAGAAGAATGAGGTGACGCACACTAAGTGGTGGCCTGGAACTAGAGGCCTAGAGGCATGTCAGAATGTATTAGTGAAATTCAAATAAGTGAAATTTTAACAACATGATTATGTGCTATGAGAGTGGGGGGCCTTAAGGATTCATTGCATTCGACATGACTAACGAGTTCAGTCTTCGCAATTGTATTAAGTTTGATATACATATTTCTTATCACTGCTTTCAACATATTCATTTCTTATTCATCACTTGTAATTTATAAAATAAAGTCAAATTGCAATAAAAATATTAAAACTTCTGCACAAACATTTCCTGTGCAAACAAAAAAGCAACAGAATCAGAACTGTTGGTTGATATGTGGCATTATCAAGTCTGTAAAAATGGATGAATTCATTGTTTAAAAGGCAATTTAAGAGTTTCAATGAATTATAAAATCTGCTAAGAATACTTTGAAAGTTAAACATACAAAACTCAAAGACTACCTAGGGATTATATATACAAGTAAGCCTCCCTAAAAGAATTCCCAAACCAGTTAAAGAAAACTAGACAGGACTAGTTCTTTGTAAGACCAATTTAGGTGTATTATTCGTATAATAGTTTTGTGATTTTTATTTCTATCACCAGAGTTATATGACCTGGAAAATATTAACTATACATAATAATTAAGAGTGTATATACAACCACAAGCAGGCATTCCACTTGATGGACTTCCCTCATAACTGTGAAAGGTAGCTATTTGTATTAGTCTGCTCAGCTTTCCATAACAAAATATCATAGAACGGGTAGATTAAACAACAGAAATTTATTTCTCAAAGTTCTGGAGCCAGGAAATTTCAAGATCAAGGTGCTGGAAAGGTAGGTTTTACTCTGAATCCTATATTTTGGCTTCTAGGTGGGCAACATTTCACTCTATGATCGCATGGCCCTCCCTTGGTATGTATGAAGGAAAGGGGTAAGCAACTTGTCTGGTGTCTTTTCTTATTGGATCAGGGCCTCACACTTATAACCTCATTACTTAATTACTTCCTTAAAAACCTCATTTCTAAATATAACCATGCTGGGAGCTAGGGCTTCAACATATAAATTTTAGGGAGACACAAATGCTCAGTCCATAACAGTATTAGTATTATTCCTATTTCACAATAAGGAAAGTGAGGTCCTCAGAGACTTGTGAAAGCTCTCAGAAAAATTAAACAGCAGAGCTGGAATTCAATCTCAGGTGGTTTGACCCTAAAGTCCATGCTATTGCCAGTAGAATCTACCATTCTTCATAAATACAGAAGGAGATTCACAGTCGCCTTCCATGTACTTATTACTAAATAATTTAAGATAAGGAAGTTCAGTGGAGATGTTAAACATACTTTAGTGGTCATTGATCCCTACAGAAGATGCTGGGTATGTATATAAATATCTATATCTATCTATCTATCTATCTATCTATCTATCTATCTATCTATCATCTATCTATCTATCGAGACGTAGGGAGGGAGAGGGGGAAGAGAAGAAGAGAGAGAAGAGAGAGGGAGGGAGAACATGAGAGGGGGAGGTACAGAGAGAGGGAGAGAGAGAGAGAATTTCAAGCATGTTACATGCTGTCAGCACAGAGTCCCATGTGGAGCTCAAACTCACGAACTGTGTGATTATGACCTGAGCTGAAATCAAGAGTCAGATGCTTAACTGACTGAGCTATCCAGGTGTCCCAGTGTTATATTTTTAATGGTTGACACAAGAAGATGAAGAAGAGGAATAGAGACGTACCACTGGCTTTGGGTATGTGTTCCCACCTAGTCCAGCCTGATAAACTCATTTTTGTGTAGTTTATGAATTAAGAGCTAAAGAAAAGGCTTAGAGATCATGTCAAAAATTCACGGGCTAAGAGAAGTCACCATATGAAAAAATGGTTGTTCACAGCAATTTTCTCAGAAAAGGTACAGGTTTGAGGAGGAAGCCCAAGCCAAAAGAACATTAGCTGATGAATCACAATCACCTCTCCCCCACAGACCACTGGAATGAACCAGGAAAGCCTTTGAAAAGCAATTCAGGCAAACTCTCAGATGTGTGAGAGTTCTGGATAGAGCCAGATAGTCAATACTCTAGGCTTTCCAGGTCACACAGTTTATGTTGCAACTCTACTCAACTCTGCCAAAAACTTAGGCTCTGAGCAATGAAGTAATTTTGTCTATAATATGTACTAAACCTTGGATACAAACCTGGATCAGCAAAGTTTTTCAATAGGGAATAGAATAATCCTATATATTATGTCATTAAGTGAACTAACAGGTATAAAACATAAAGCAGAGTGAATAGCACTTAATAAGAACCTCCACAAACCCAAATCCCATTCAATGGCCCTCAATAATCATTCTATAAAAACTCTGCGAAACCCAGTCTAACCAAGTGAGCTCTATAAAGAGAATGGGGTTGGGTAATGTTATAGGCACACATATCAGACATACCAAATCCCATCACTAAAGACGATAAAGGAAAAATTTGGTTCAACAAAAAGAGCCAAAATCAATCAATGAACATATCCACTGATATATTTAATGGTAATTGAAGCATGATGCAATGACTTCACTGTTTCCAAAAGGCAAGGATAATTTTTCAATGTCAGTTTTCTGGGGTAACCTTCTAATTCATATGGTTGTTATCAGTTTGAAAATAAAGAATCTCAGTATGAATTTTGCTTAAGTGATTCTAGTAATAATTCACAGTAAAAATGCACACTCAAAAGATAACATAAAACCTAGCCATCTATACAAAGTGGAATGAAATATCCCTAGCATAAAATACCTTTGGAAATAAGTTACCTCTTGGCAAAATAAAGAATATCAAAATAATATCAAAAAACTGTCAAATATAATAAGAGAAGATACTACATTTTCAGCAGTTATTAAATGCTGGAGTTTACCACCACAAAAATGCTCTTACAGCTTCATCCTCAATATGTGGCCACATTAAAACATTTTAAAGCATGTTATCAATGGGACTAAAATGCATAAATGCACATAATAAAAAAAACCTACTTTGATCTGACCACTTGAAAGATGAGAGCATCATTCTATTAAATGAGACATGAAGGAAGAAGTATTTGTTCTTTGTTCTCTTTACTCCCTCCTAAAAATTTGAATCTGAAATTATATAACACCAGATATGGGTGATCTTGCTGTCTTCCAAATATGTATCAATATATGTGTGTTATATATATATATTTCATAGTATCATATACACCCTTATAGGAAACTACTGAATGTATTAGATTATCAACATAGTTTGTTCTGGAAACTTTCTCTTCAATGACTTCAAAGATCAGAAAATTCCCTGATAATCAATCCTATGCTTCTGACTAGACTTTGGTTTTCTACATTGTATTCTTTTTTTACCTACTCCATAAATATTAGTGA
>NW_027531033.1:580561-589365 GCF_008692635.1 Crocuta crocuta
GGTTCCCATGCTCTCATCTTTTTAGTTTATGTTTTCATCCTGTGTAATCCCCTACTCTGACTCTGACCATTAATCTACATGCTTCTGTTTCTTGAATCTCCATCTCCAGTCCAGGTTTTTGCCTTGAGTTGTAGACTCATAAATCCAATTTCTTGCCTCTTCCACAGGACCTTTAAATAAATATGTTCCAACATGAACTCACATCTAGTAACATGAAAATTGGTTTGTCTGTTCCCTACACTGGTTGATGGCATCAGAACCCATGAATTTATATTTTANCACCCCCCAAAATCCTACCTCCATTTCTACTGTATTGTTTAGAGCCTTCAATAATTATTGTTCAGACCATTCATTCAGTAACCCATTTATTTTATAGCTATGAACTATACTAGGAAATGTGAATGCAAAACTGATTAAAGTACAACTTTTGTCTCGAAAGGAAATGGATAACTACAGCAATGTATTAAGGTATATGGAAGTGCTATGAATTTACAGCAGTCTTCTGAATTTCCTTTTGTATTGTTTTCACTCTACTCCATTTTTTTCTATATATTCATTACTGTGGATATCTTTTTAANAATATCATCATTCCTGGAAAAAGCCAGGAAATACCAAGACTTTATGTCTTTGCTATAAGATCTTTATAGCCCACTCCTTCTCAGCTTGAAAACATTTGGCTGGGTTAAAATATCATCTCCTCTGGAATGTTTTCCTGAACTCTTCCAAGTAGAATTAACTTCCCCTTCCTCTGCAGCTTTTTTGTTCCTAGCCGGATGTAGCACTTAATATATTGTATTATGATTAATTCAGATATACAGCAACCCAATTAAGTAGGAGCTTCTTAAAGCCATCAGCTATATCTTGACTATATTTGTATCACTAGAAACTAGTACCATTTTGGTAAATAACAGGCATTGAAAAAAATGCTTGCTGGGGGCGCCTGGGTGGCTTAGTCGGTTAAGCGTCCGATTTTCGCTTGGGTNCATATTTAAATTGCATTTAAGATGCCACAGTCATTCACTGCTGCATATGACATTTAATAATGTTGATTTTATGATTTATGTCTTCTATTTCTATCACTAGCATGAAACTTAACAGCTGACATACGTGTTTCCCTGGCAAAAACCATTATTGGTAGCAGATATCAACTAGGACAGGTTTTCCTATGGTAAAATACTACTGTCATGTCACTTTACACGATAAACAGAGCCTCTGCCAGTGCTTCTCAAGCCTGAAGCAACTGCGTACAGGCAATTTTCACTTAATGCCTTCAGTTCTAAGCTAAAAATCAGAAATCACACATATATACACAGAAGTACACATGCATTCATTATTAAGGGCCCATTAGTAAGATACTGTTCTTTGTAGACAGTACTGATTTTTGTCGTGCCCCCAGTTTTTTTTACATTTATTGTAAAAAAATGGGGATGGGGAGAATTCTATGAAAGAATGTCTGAAAACAATAAATATTGACAGAACAAAATTCTTGCTCAGGAAATTATCTTTTGAATCACTATGATTCTTCAATATGTAGTTATAATAAGTTCCCAGTTTAAAAGTGAAAATTAGTAAGTTAAATCAGAAAAAAAAGAGTAGGCACTGTGATTTATATATTAAAGTATCAATGTCTCATGTTTAAGAAACTGCAACTTATATAAGGAAAAGTCATTTTGAGATATCACATGTCCACATAAAAATGGAGCACCTGAACTTCTGTTTCTGAATGTATAGCAGAATATAAACCCTGACTGTCCTCACTCCAAAAGAACCAAACATGATGATATTTTTTAAATAATTCATAATGTAGAGATAATCTGGCAAGCAAGTTGAGGAATATCTGGAGGCCAACAACTAAGTAAAAGACAAATTCAAAGAACTAAACATCAGTAGAATCAGCTTTGACCTTGAGTGAATTTGCTCAACATAAATGAACCTCAGCCTTAGTTTCCAAGGCATCAAGTATGAGAGAATGGAAACCAAGATCAGGAGTTGATCACAATGGAATGAGTAAGAGGAAACAGCCTTATAAAGCCCATAGAACTATAACTTGGTTTAACAGTAAATTAGAAATAAACTTTCTTATCTCTCAAAGGGCCTAAGAAGAAAATCATCCATGTCAATCCTTGGCGCTAATCAGAGAAGGTAAAAATGTTCTCCAAAAATTCCTAGTCAAAACCTAGTCCTCATAGAGCCTAAATTTACACCTACTCAAGAGTATTAAAAAACAAAAACAAAAACTGAAGCCAAAATTTTTAAATTATCTAGGTTGNCAAACAGGAATCTCTTCTGAAGGATGTTAACCGTCACAAGAGGCCTTAAAATATTACCACAGGAAAATGTACTAGAAACTATAGGTATGTTTAATGAAGTAAGATTAAAATTATGAGGAGAGCAAGATACTATTAAAATGACTAAGCAGATTTGAAAAAGAAGAAAATTTCTTAAAATTAAAAACAAATTAAATTTAAAATCTCAAAGGGGGGATGTTTAGCAGCAGAAGTAACATAGCTTAAGAAAGATATTCATGGGGGCGCCTGGGTGGCTAAGTCGGTTGAGCCTCCGACTTTGGCTCAGGTCATGATATCGTGGTTCGTGGGTTCGAGCCCCGTGTCGGGCTCAGTGCTGACAGCTCAGAGCCTGGAGCCTGCTTCGGATTCTGTGTCTCCCTCTCTCTCTGACCNATATGAGGGAGGTTAAGAGAAATGCAGCATACAGTGACAAAGTATAATTATATAATCCAATTTGCAAAATGTAAGAAAAAAGAGGATGGAACAAGAGGTAATATTTGAGAAAATAATGGCTGATAATTTTCCAGTATTCCAGAAATATAAAAATATACAGATTCAGGAAGCTAAAAAAATCCCAAGTATTATAAACAAAAATAAATCAATACCTATACATAGTGACACAAAGTCTTTAACACCAAAGGTATATAGATGATGTTAAGATCAAATATAAAAAAAGAATACATTACCTTAAAAAGAACAAATGCAGAGTGAGCGCTAGCTTATCAATAGCAACAGAAACCAAAATTGGGGAATGATAACTTCAATGGGTGGAGAGAAAGTAATAGCTTAGAATATATTAAAAATATATTTTTCAAAGATTCTTATCTTTTGAAATAAAGGCATTTTCAAACACAAACCAATAATAGATCCTCACTAAAACAAATTTAAAGGACATACTTCAGCAAAGAAAAATGATCCCAGAAGAGAAGATGAAAATATATGAAGGCAGGAGCACCTGGGGGGCTCAGTCAGTTAAGCATCTGAGTTCGGCTCAGACCATGATCTCGCGGTTCATGGGTCCAAGCCCCGTGTCAGGCTCTTTGCTGACAGCTCAGAGCCTGAAGCCTGATTCAGAATCTGTGCCTCCCTCTCTCTCTCTGCCCCTTTCCTACTTGTGTGCTCGCTCTCTCTTCCTCTCTCTCTCTCTCTCTCAAAAATAATTTTTTTCAAAAAGAGAATATACGAAGGCATGTTGAGCAAAGAAAGAGGTAAATGCATGGCAAATCTAAACAAACAATGACTTCATAAACAATCACAACAACAATACTAGTTTTGCTAATGATGTGCAGATTGTATGACCCAGCAATTTCACTCCCAGGAATATACTTTCAAAGAATTTTTGCGCAAGACTAGACTAGCATCTCTAAACCCATTGGGTAGTTCCTCCTGGATCCTGGTAACTAGCTACCCAAACTTATGGTTTCCCAAATCCATTCATCTTCTTCCGAATCTGCTCTTCCTCTTTCTTTCCCTACCCTGTTTATTCTGTTAAACGTATCACCATTTTTGCAGTCACAAAGTCTTAAAATTCCAGTCATATCTACTTCTTCCCTCTATCCTATTATACAACAATAATAAGTTCCCTAGTCCTAGAGATTTTCATTTAGAGGTGCCATTATTATTCAAGTCCTCAGGCCCTCTCACTAAACATACTTAAAAACTCTGCTTGTGTCAGTCCTCATAACCTAGTTCAAATATCCTTCTAATACCATTTTATGCCATTTCCTCTGAAGGTAATGCTCTCTGTCTCTAACATGAATTCTGCAGTCTAGCCACCTAGACTAGTTGTTAAATATCTGCTATTGCCTGGGGAAAATGATATTCTAAGCTCTAGGTTTTTCAGTATACAATTTGTTTTGCTGAAAATATCTCTCCCTCTCACTATCTACATTATTAAAAGCCTAATCCCACCCATCCTTAAAAGTCCAGCTAAATTACTCCACTTACATGATGTCTTTTGCTATCTCCCTAACCTCCCTTTTCTTTTTCCCGTTAAAACTAGCACAATGAAATTGGAGGGAGGAGTCAACATGGCAGGGAAGTAGGGGGACCGGAATTTCCCTTGTCCCCCAAATACAGCAGTATTGAGGTCAGAATATTTGGAATTTCAATAATATAGGCTGCAAAGTGACAGAAAAATATCCACAGGTGGAAAGAGACAGCTTAGTGAAACAGAAGTGCAGGTGTGCAAACTGGGAGAGGGAAAATGGGTGGCGAAGGCAGGGGGGAGACCCCTTTGGTAGAGAAACTAAATGAAGAGAAATGGAGGTTGTAGAAGTGTGGAATTCTATTTGGACAAGAGAAAAAACTATCCAGAACATAGACTGGGGAACAAGAAATACAGAAAGGGCCAGTATCTACTTTGCAAATAGCCTTAAGTGCTAAAGATTGGATTTTTCAGCATTGTGCAACTTTCTCCGGACCAGAGTAGCATGTGTACACTCCTGGTGGGGAGAGGAGGTGGCTCTGGGGCAGAGTACCTATCTCAGGGGCGCACTAGGAGAGAATAATCCCCTCCCTTCAGTACTGTAGGAAGAGGGTTTATAGCCCTCCCAAGGACAAAAGACCCTGTAGGTGCCAGCCAGAGGCCCTTTGTTGACTGCGCAGAGTGGTGCTAGCCCAATACCAAGCCAGCTGAGCAGGATCCTTTAAGACATTAGGTTTTGAATCTCAGCTGAGCCCTATTTCAGAGTCTGTGTCTCCCTCTCTCTCTGACCCTCCCCTGCTCACACTGTCTCTCTCTCTCTCTCCTAGAAATAAATAAAAATATTTAAAAAAATGAATCTCAGCTGAGCACCTAGGAGGTAAAGAAGACTGTGGGGCAGAACAAGCTGACTGCCTGCACTACTCTGTGAGGGCTGCCTAAATAGTGTGGTTTGAGACACTGGGTCCAAGGAGGAGAGATTGGGGTGGTCACCATTTTTCTCCCATCACCAAGAGTATGGGGCTTCAGAGAACAGGAATGTAGCTCCAAGTGGAGGCGGGACCCACTTACACCAAACCCCACCCCTCTGTGCCTGGAAACTACTGATGTACTTGAGTGAGATTGACACTGATAGAGCCTCACAGCCTCACCTCAAGACCAGCATAGCCACCAGTCCCAGGCACCAAAAGAAAACTGATCTCCAGTTTTGTATCTTGGCCGTTTCTGTTTTATTTTCCTTTTTAAATTATTATTTTTCTCTTTTATTTACTTCTCTTTTCCCTTCTTTTGCTTTCTACTCTCCTTTTTTACTCCCCCCATTAGAATAACCCTAATAGTTTCTGATTTGATTTTTGGTCAATTCTTATACATATATATTTTTTCCCCTTTTTTTCCTCTGTTCTAATTGTTTGTTTTTAATCAGACATTTTTATTCTATTCTTTTTATACCTTTTCTGTGTCTCCTTCTTCTTTATTTTCCTCTTTCTCTCTGGATTAAGCCTTATAGTTTCTTGATTCTCTGCCTGGTCTTTTTCTTCTGCCCCTGTCATTACTCTCTTTATATGGGATAAGATTTCTTCATCACCCTACTTTTCCCTTTTTTCCAGGGTTACTTCAAAGAACAAATCAAAGCAAACCTGGTGGAAGGCCTAATCCACCACTAAGAGCAGTGAGATTAAAGCAACCAAATACACAACAACAGAATATGTGCAACACACTCCAAAAACACTTCCTGAAGTTCCAGAATCTGGAAAGTGTATGACCCTTTTTTAATACAGTAGTACTTGCAGGAGCAAGACACATAACAAGCTATTAAAGCATATAAAAGACAGAAACCTAACCAAAATGAAGAAATGGAAGAATTCTCCTCAAAAGAAATTCCAGGAAGAAATGACAGCCAGAGAAATGCTCCAAAGAGATATAAACAAAATATTTGAACAAGAATGTAGAATAATAGTCATAAGACTATAGCTGGGCTTGCAAAAAGCATAGAATACAGCAGAGAATCTATTGCTGCAGAGATGAAGGACTTAGGAAATAATAATGAAATAAGAAATGTTGTAAACGAGATGCAAATAAACTCAATACAGTGACAGCAAGGAAGGAAGAAGCAGAGGAGAGAATAGGTGAAAAAGAAGATAAAAACTAGAAAATGATGAAGCTAAGAAAAACAGAGAAAGGAAATTACTAGACCACAAGGGAAGAATTAGAGACCTATGTGATTCAATGAAACAAAATAATATCTGTATCATAGGAGTTCCAGAAGAAGAAGGAGAGAAAGGGGTAGAAGGTATATTTGAACAAATAATAGCTTAGAACTTCCCTAATAGGGGGAAGGATGCAGATATCCAAGTCCAGGAGGAACAGAAAACTCCCTTTAAAATCAACAAAAACAGATCAACACCACAACATATCATAGTTAAATGAAACAGACAAAGATAGAGATTTCTGAAAGCAACTAGGGACAAATAGGCCTTAAATTACAAGGGTAGACACCTAAGGGTACTAGCAGACCTGTTCACTGAAACTTGACAGGCCAGAAGAGAGTGGCAGGAAATAGTCAATGTACTGAACAGGAAAAATATGCAGCCAAGAATCCTTTATCCATCAAGGCTGTCATTCAGAATAGAAGGAGAGAGAAAGGCTTTCCAAGACAAACAAAAACTGAAGGAGTTCATGACCAGTAATAGTCCTGCAGGAGATCCTAAAGGGAACTCTGTGAGTGGAATGCTGAAAAGACTAGAAAGCACCAGAGACATCACCACAAGCATGAAACCAAAAGATAACACAATGACAATATCCATATCTTTCAATAATCACTCTGAATGTAAACGGACTGAATCCCCCAATCAAAAGATATAGGGTATCAGAATGGATAAAAAAAGAAGATACATCATTATGCTGCATACAAGAGACTCTTTTAGACCTGAGGACACCTACAGATTGATAGTGAGGGGATGCAGAACCGTCTATCATGCTAATGGATGTCAAAAGTAGCTGGAGTAGCTATACTTATGTCAGACAAACTAGATTTTAAAACAAAGACTGTAACAAGAAATAAAGAACGACATTATATCATAATTTAAGGGGTATATACATCAAGAAGAGTTCAGGTCATCATCTCCCAGCTCGTGAGTTTGAGCCCCGCATAGGGCTGACAGCTCAGAGCGTGAAGCCTGCTTCAGATTCTGTCTCCCTCTCTCTCTGCCCCACTCCACTCAAGCTCTGTCTCTCTGTCTCTCAAAAATAAATAAATAGGGAAGCCTGGGTGGCTCAGTCGGTTGAGTGTCTGACTTCAGCTCAGGTCATGATCTCACACTTTGTGGGTTCGAGCCCCACACTGGGCTCTGTGCTGACAGCTCAGAGCCTGGAGCCTGCTTTGGATTCTGTGTCTCCCTCTCTCTGCCCTTTCCTCCCCTCACTCTCTGTCTCTCTCTCAAAAATAATCATTAAAAATAAATAAATAAACAAACATTAAATATTTTTAAAAAGAAATAAGCTATGAAAATGAGGCAGGCTGTGGTTTTCATTTTCCTTCTAGTAGGTAAACTACTGAGCTAATTATAGAAATTCCACATTATTTTTAAATATATATTCAGCCATTTAATAGGAATTTCCATCTAATTCAAAGGTTATGGTAGGTATATCCCCTAAGCCATTAAAATATCTTTGGAGGCATGGCTGGGTGGCTCAGTCAGTTAAGTGTCCGACTTCAGCTCAGGTCATGATCTGGCAGTTTGTGAGTTCAAGCCCCATGCTGGGCTCTGTGCTGACAGCTCAGAGCCCGGAGCTTGCTTTAGATTCTTTGTCTTCCCGCTCCCCAGCTCAGGCTCTGTCTCTCTCTGTCTCTCAATAATAAGTAAATCTTAAAAAAAAAAAGTTGTATTAAAAAATTGTCTTTGAAGGACAGGGAACCAAAAAACAGGGAACAAACCAGTTCTGTATCCGTAAGACAATTACAATACCACCAAGATGCCAAAGAAATAGACATTATCTGAAATGTTAAAACTGAGAATAGATATATCTGTGTCTCTAAATATATTTGGGAATTTTTCAAATTCCAGATTCTGCAAGCATTTGCTAAACATACCCCCAAATCCACCAGGGCAGCAGCAGTGTGATCTATTCACATACTGCCAATACCACCTAGAAAAANTGAGAATAGATATATCTGTGTCTCTAAATAAATTTGGGAATACTTCAAATTCCAGATTCTGCAAGCATTTGCTAAACATACCCCCAAATCCACCAGGGCAGCAGCAGTGTGATCTATTCACATACTGCCAATACCACCTAGAAAAATCCAGATTGTACGCTTTGTTCATAAAAGAAAATAAATAAAAGTCTCTGCTGAATTTCTACCCTCCCTGTATCATAAAAGTTAACAACCCTGCCAAGGGAGATTGTGCAATTAAGAATTAAATCTTAATGACTAAAATATTATAATTCGTTTTTGATAACACCTTAATTATATGATAGATAGCCAGAAAGGGAGAAATGTAATTTGCTATAGAAATTTGAAGTCTCTTTAAATCAATAATAAAAGTGAGAATGAAAGTATATATAACATTCATATTGTTCTAGGTATTTCA
>NW_027531033.1:589419-591145 GCF_008692635.1 Crocuta crocuta
GGAAACTGATACTTTAAAAATAATCATTCTGTAAACCTACAAACCATGTTACCTCCTTCATATCACATGATTGTAAATTCAAAACACAACATGCCACATAAATTGCTTTAAATTCAGCAAATAACATTACTGAGATTAATAAATACACAGATAATCATTGAAACAATGTAAAATATAGAATAGAAACATACGCCAAGTTTTCCAAATATGAGACAAATAAAAGGAAAAAGGACTACAAAAAATTATAAATCAGATGGACATATTAAATAGGATCCTGAGACAGTGATCTAACTTAACATAAGACTCAAAGAGCATAACAGAGTTCTTCTGTTCCCTTAAGCTAAGTAAACATCTTTGGATGTTTTCAAAAAACTGACACATTTGAATAAAGTTCAAAGATGGCTCCAGTTTTAATGTTAGTAAGAACATTTCCTTTCCAGACAGGGAAAAAAATCTTATCCAGTGAGGAAAATAAAAAAGTTTCAATTATTTGTAAGTTTTTTTTTTCTTTCATAGTTTATTGTCAAGTTGGTTTACATATAACACCCAGTGCTCATCCCAACAAGTGCCCTCCTCCATGCCCATCCCCCCCCTTCCCNATCTTAAAATAATAATACTACTACTTAATGAACCAAGTGAGAATACATGATTATTCATAAAGCAAGAGGAAAAAGAAAGGAAAAAGATGAATCCAAACCAGGCACTGTTTAAAAAAAATACTCAGTTTGGACATATCTAAAAATGTCTCCAAAAAGTAAGCGTTTATCACCGTCGTAGTAGATGGAGGAATGGTACACCATCAACTGCAAGATATGTTTCAGAGAAAATAGTTAATAGTATGGGATTTCAGGAAAAATACATTTTGAGAGAAAAGAGATAAAAAGTTTCCCTATTTTCACTATAAGGCACTGATAATATCATCATGTTATAAACCTTAAGTTCTGACCATGTGCCTTAGAGACCTACTGAGTAATGTATCTGACAAGCTGGTCAAATGAAGCTTTGTAGTGAGGGAGCAAACTCTATTACCAGCTTCACTGGAAATACCAGTAACTCAAACAACTTTTTAAGACCCAGCTCCCTGCATAGTACCTCGCATATTGTAAGTGTTCAACTAATGTGTAATAGAAAGTATCTAAATGTGTTAACTAGGTTTGTATTGCTATAGTTCAGTGGATGCTGATTTCTAGAAAGGTCAATTAATACAAAGGTCAAGCAGAGAAAGAGTGATGGAAAAAATAATTTTTAGGAGAAGAAAAGTAATTAAAATAGTATGATTTAAGAAAATAAAATAGAACATTGAATGTGGGAGTTTTTAATTGAATTTTGAACTGAATTATTTAATGTATTAAACATAATATGAGTTTGCTTAAGGATATGTTTTAAAAATTTTTTTAAATATTTAAACATAGGGAAAACTATGAGAATCTGTTTTCTGATAAGATTTTGAATACATAAATTCAAAAAAGTTTTGTCCATCTATAGTATTCCTTACTGGGTTATTATAGCTATTTTTTAACGCATTTTTTTTAGGTGGAAACAGATTCTAATTTTTTCACTAAAATCTCTTGTCTAATTTTGGTTGACATTTTAATTTATTGTTTTATTAACTAAGTCGCTAAAGTAACTCAAATAGAGTATTAATATATGACCATTACATAAGTTAATAGTATTTTCTTTGTTAAGGCAGAAAAGTATTTGCTATTTTGTCACTTTACACACTAAT
>NW_027531033.1:591172-592233 GCF_008692635.1 Crocuta crocuta
GTGAAATCCATTTGTTTGGCTAAAAGTGTCATATCCTAATTATATTTTCAATGTTCTACAGTCTATTAATTTTTTTAATGTTTATTCCTGAGAGAGAAAGAGACAGTGTGAGTGGGGGAGGGGCAGAGAGGGAGACACAGAATCTGAAGCAGGTTCCAGGTTCTGAGTTGTTCAGCACAGAGCCCGATATGGGACTTAAACTCAGGAAGTGCGAGATCATGACCTGAGCCAAAGTCGACCAACTTAAGCCACTTAACCGACTGAGCCACCCAGGGGCCTCTATACTCTGTTAATTTAAAAGTAACTTGTCTTTTCTTCTATTTCAGTAACAAGGAACACACACCCAGCATCTAGATACTGGTGTATCATACAATGCCCCAACGAGAGGGACCAAGTTGCTTATAGAAATAGCTGATTTTAGGACTATGAAAGGGTAGGTACAAGAAGAAATCAAAATAAATTTATACTGGAGTGTAAGGTAGTGCTAAAAAGAAAGGGGGGAGATGTCACAAGGAGAGCTTGAGGATGCTCCCTCTGATCATATCTGGGAAAAATTGAGCACCAAAATAATTCAATAATGAATTATAAACCATTGCACAATAGGAATTTCTCAGTCTATACTGATAAAAACTTGATCAACAAGTAGAAAAATCACTAATCAATCAATACATGAGAAATGAGAGGTCTTGCTGACAGCATAATACTGAGTGCTATGTGGAATACAAAAGTTGGAAAGTCATTTTACAATTATTATGATAAATATCAGATAACCTAGGGGAACACTTTANTTGAAAGTGTCTCCCTACAGATTGCTTATTAATTTCAAGGGAAAAATACTAATTACAAACCAAAGAAATTATATAATACTTTGTCCAAGTGATCAAAATTAACATTACCAATGAAGAGCAGAAAGATATTATGTACCTCCAGATGTGATATGCAATTCATTATAACATATCTATAATTCTGGCCAAGAGTCTATCCTGAATCTAATCAGGAAGAAACATAAGATATACACAAGATGAAAAATATTTTATTAAAGATATTTATGTTGTTTAAAA
>NW_027531033.1:592303-597830 GCF_008692635.1 Crocuta crocuta
AAATAAAACATTAAAAAAATAAAAATAAAAATAGGCTGTAGAAATGTTCTAGATTAAAGGAAGCTGAAGAAGAAATGGAACCAGAGATGAAGATAGGGTGGGAGGGTAGGGCAAAGTGAAACAGCAAAACATAACAACATAGGAAGGGGGGGGAATGTGTGTGTGTGTGCGCGCACACTCGTACACACATGTGCAGTGGGGAATGGTGTCAAGGGTAAGTGAATCTGGGTACAAAATATATAAAAGTGTTCTCTGCAGTACCCTTATAATTTTTGGAACTTTGAAATCATTTCCAAATAAAAACTTAAAACCCATATTTTCTTAGTGTTTCTTATTTTTACTGTTATCCCATTTTACTAGCCTAACTTTAAAAAAATATTTCAATGTATATTTAAATATCACAGAATAGAAGAAAACCAGTACATTAAATGACATCATCACTAATACCTTGGAAAACTGTATCAAGGGGATACAAATATACATGACATATATTTTTATTTTTCTACACCAAAAGCTAAGATACAATGTTCAAAGAAATGTTTCAAATTTATTTTTTTAGAATCATAGAAGGGAATCAGAGAATCCTTTAAAAATATCTTAATACAACCTCTTCATTTTTCTGAGTATGGAACTAACACCATGCAGTCACAGAGAATCAAGACTAAAACACCGGGAATCCTCTTAAGCCTTGTTACCTTCCAAAACATATATTTGGCCAACATGAACAATCTGAAATGTTTCAAATAAATCCTTTATATGCCTTTCCTATGAAACATAGCAGAAAGCATATTTTACTTCCACAACTGTTATAACTGCTATATATAACAAGTATTTATTTTAAAACAGTAGAGGAGTGAGGCAAGATGGCGGAGAAGTAGGGAGCTCCATACATTTCGCTCGCCCCCATCTCTCAAAGAATCCAGGAGTTTGAGAGGAAAAAGGAGACAGAGTCCACTGAGGGAGGGGAGGGAGCCTCCTTTGTGGGGATTCCAGGTGAGTCGAGGGGAAAAGAAAGAGCGGCTGAAACTGCTCAAGGAACTGTCCCTGTCCCTGGGCTTGGGACACCGAGAGATCCAGTTTCCAGCTGTGCAGCTGACCATAAGCTGGACACCCTGGTCCCAGGCAACACCAAGAGAAACTGCTCCTCTGCTCACCAGCTGGACCCAGAGAGGAAGCAGCTTACCTGAAGCCGCTCCACCACTCTTCTAGCTCAGCTTAATCCCCAGTGGGGAGGTGAAAGACTTGCAAATGCTCAGAGGGACTCTACCTGCTGGTTTATTTCAGGTGGTATCAATGGGGTGCACAGATTAAGACTTAGAAATGAGGCATGGCTTGGGACATAGAGCACAGCCCACATTGGCTACGCCCACTGCACATGGACATCGGACCCAAAAGATTGAGTTGCAAAGCTTGGTTTGAGAAGGGACTGGGGACCCACCATTTTTCTCCCCACATAAAACCAAGGCAGGACCTCAGGGAGCAGCCCAGGGATGCTGTGGAGGCTAAGACCTGCCTACACCAAACCATGCCCATTCCCGCTAGCATGCTGTTTTTGTTTTTGTTTTTGTTTTTTACAGGAGCCCGGGGCAAGACAAACATGGATGCACTGCTGTGATTAATTATAGATTAATTCTTTCTATTCAGATTATTTCCCCTTGTCTCATTTGTATCCCTCCCCTCTGCTGGACTGGGCACTCGTCATTGGTTTGCTTAAACAGTAAGATTTAATCAATTCTCTGCATGCATTTTCTACATTTCCATTACTATTTCTCTCTCTCTCTCTCTCTCTCTCTCTCTCTCTGGAGTATTCAGACAATATAGTTTCTCTCTCTCTCTCTCTCTCTCTTTCTCTCTCTCTCATATTCAGACAATATAGTTTCTCTGAGTAATATTATCTTCATTTCTTTCTCTTCGCCTCTTACCATATTCTCCTCTTTCTCTCTCTGAATTAAGCCTCTTAGTCTCTCTGTCTGGTCATCGTCTAATTTTGCTTCCTCCCTGTCCTGTCACTACTCTCTTTGTATATTCTCTTCCATCAGCACAGCATACACTCTGCTCTTTATTGGTAGCCGGGAATTCTGGTTTTATGCTTTGAGACTGTCTTTTGTTTTCTTTTTTTCTTTTCTTCTTTTTTCTTTATTTTTATTATTATTATGTACTTTCCTCTTCCAATTTTGTTTCCCTTCTATTTTTTTCTTTTCTTTTCCCTTTTGGTTTGCATGTTTGTTGGATTTGTCTATGCGTTTGTGTACCTTTGTTCCCTGTGTCTCTGTCTGTCTGTTTTTCTTTCCAGGGTTACTTCAAAAAACAAGCCAAAGTACACATGATGGAGAGTCCCAATTACCACTACAAGTAGGGAAATAAAATAACCAAAGACTCAAAAAGAGAGACCAAGAGACACCATTCAAGGAATACTTCCTGAATGGACAGGCCCTAGACAGTCAAAGAGCCTTCTTTGATAAGGCAGTACTTGCAGGTGCAGAGTGCATAACAAGCTTTTAAAACAACAGACAGAAAGCTAGACAAAATGAAGAAATTTAAGAATACTTTTCTAAAGAATTTCCAGGAAGAAATGACAGCTAAAGAACTGCTCAAACCAGATATAAGCAACGCAACTGAACAAGAATTTAGAACAACAGTCTTTAGGTTAATCACTGGGCTTGAAAAAGGCATGGAAGACATCAGAGTAACTACTGCTACAAAGACTATGTAGCTTAAAAATAGTTATGACTAATTAAAAAATGCTATAAATGAGATGCATAATAAAATGGAGGTGACTAATGCAAGGATTGAAGAGGCAGAGAGGAGAATAGGTTAATTAGAATACAATTATAGAAAAAGAGGAAGGCGAAAAAAGAGATAAACTGATTCAGGAACACTAAAGGAGAGTTCAAGAGCTGAGTGACACAATCAAACTGAACAATATCCGTATCATAGGAATTTCAGAAGAGGAAGAAAGAGGGAAAGGCACTGAAGGAGCCCTTGAACAAATTATGGTTGAGAACTCCCCCAATCTAGGGAAGGAAACAGACACTGAAATCCAAGAGGCACAGAGAACTCNTAATGCAAGGATTGAAGAGGCAGAGAGGAGAATAGGTTAATTAGAATACAATTATAGAAAAAGAGGAAGGCGAAAAAAGAGATAAACTGATTCAGGAACACTAAAGGAGAGTTCAAGAGCTGAGTGACACAATCAAACTGAACAATATCCGTATCATAGGAATTTCAGAAGAGGAAGAAAGAGGGAAAGGCACTGAAGGAGCCCTTGAACAAATTATGGTTGAGAACTCCCCCAATCTAGGGAAGGAAACAGACACTGAAATCCAAGAGGCACAGAGAACTCCCCTCAGACATCATTTGAATAGATCTTCTACACGACACATCATAGTGAAACTGGCAAAATATAAGGACAAAGAAAGAATTCTGAAAGCAGCTAGGGAGAAAAGGGCCCGAACATACAAAGGGAAACCTATGAGAGTGATGACAGACCTATCTACTGAAACATGGCAGGCCAGAAAGGAATGGCAGGAGATCTTCAATGTGATGAACAGAAAAAATATGCAGCCAAGAATTCTCTATCCAGCAAGCCTGTCATTCAGAATAAAAGGAAAGATAAAAGTCTTCGCAAATAAACAAAAATTGAAAGAATTTGTCACCACTAAACCAGCCCTACAAGAAATCCTAAGGGGGACTCTCTGAGGGAAATGTTGCAAGGAACGCAAGGTACCAGACACACCACCACAGGCATGAATCCTACAGAAAACACAATGACTCTTAACCCATATATTTCTTTTTAATACTTTACTGTCAAGTTGGTTTCCATATAACACCCAGTACTCATCCCCACAAGTGCCTGCCTCCATGCCTATCATCCCCCATCCCCTCCCCCACCACACCCATCAGCCCTCAGATTGTTCTCAGCATTCAAGAGTCTCTCATGGTTTGCCTCCCTCCTCTCTCCCACTATTTATCCCCTTCTTCTCCCCCACGGTCCTCCATTAAGTTCCTCCTAATCCAACTATATGTAGAAACATAGGGTATCTGTCCTTCTCTGCCTGACTTATTTCACTCAGCATAACACCCTCAAGCTCCATCCATGTTGCTACACATGGCCAGATTTCATTCTTTCTCATTGCCATGTAGTATTCCATTGTATACATAAACCACATCTTCTTCATCCATTGATCAGTTGATGGGCACTTAGGCTCTTTCCATGTTTTGGCTATTATTGAGAGTGCTGCTATGAGCATTTGGGGTACATGTGCCCCTGTGCATCAGCACTCCTGTATCCCATGGGTAAATTCCTAGCAGTGCTATTGCTTAAACCCATATATTTCAATAATAAGGCTGAATGTAAATAGACTAAATGCTCCGATCAAAATACATAGGGTAGCAGAATGGATAAAAAAACAAAATTCATCTATTTGCTGTCCATAAGAAACTCATTTTAGACTGGAGGCCACCTTCAGGTTGAAAGTAAGGGGGTGGAGAAATATCTATCATGCTACTGGAAGTCCAAAGAAAGCTGGAGTAGCTACATTTATATCAGACAAACTGGACTTTAAAGTACAGGCAGTATCAAGGGATGAAGAAGGGCATTATATAATAATTACAGGGTATATCCACGAGGAAGAGGTAACAATTTTCAATATCTACGCTAACAGTATATCCCTAAAGAAAGCCACTGAGAGAAGAGAGCGAGGAAAGAAAGGTAGAGAAAACCTACAAAAACAACACAAAATAACAAAATGGCTATAAATGTATACTTATCAATAATTACTTTGAATGTAATTAGACTAAGTGTACCAATCAAAACAAATAGAATCACAGAATGGATCTATACAAGACCCATATAAATGCGACCTACTAGAGACTTATTGTAGACCTAAAGACTCCTTCAGATTGAAAATTAAAGGATGGAGAAACAGCTATCATGCAAAAGGATGTCAAAAGAAAGCCAGAGTACCAATATTTAAGTAGGAAAAAATTGAACTTAAAAGACAATAACAAGAGACAAAACAAGACACTCTATAATAAAAGGACAATCCAATAAGAAGACATAGCAATTATAAATATTTTTGCACCCAAAATANCAAGGAAGCAATGGCTTTGAATGGCACACTGGACCAGATGGATTTCACAGATACATACATTCCAAAATAAAACAGAAGACACATTCATGTCAAGTACACATGGAACATTCTCCAGAATATATCACACATTATCCCATAAAACAAGCCTGAAGAAATTAAAAGACGACTGAAGTCATATGATGCATTTTCATTTCTTTTTTTCTTTTAAAGATNACAAAATACTATGAAAATAGAAGTCAAAAACAAGAAAAAAATCTGGAAAGAACACAAATGGATATTTAAAAAACATGTTAATAAACAATGACTGAGTCAGCCAGAAAATAAAAAATAAAAAAGTATATGGAAACAAATGAAAATGAAAACACAGCAGTCCACAACTTTTGGGATGGAGCAAAATTGTATCTAACAGGAAGTTTATACCAAAAGAGGTGTAT
>NW_027531033.1:597872-602330 GCF_008692635.1 Crocuta crocuta
ATGTCAAAAGAGGTGTATATCGGGTAAAAAGGAAAGACTCAAAAGAATAACTTAAAGTTGAACCCAAAGGAGCTAGAAAAAAAAAATCAAAACTTAAAACCAGTAAAAGTAAATAATAAACATTAGAGCAGAAATAAGTGGTACAGGCAGGNGAAGGGACCCAAATAAATAAAATTATTTTTGACATAGGAGAAATAACAACCAATACCACAGAAGTACAAATAATTTTAAGAGAAAATTATGAAAAACTATAGGCCAACAAAATGGACAACTTAGAAGAAAAGAATAACTAGAAACATAAAACCTAGTAAAACTGAATCAAAAGAAAGAAATTTGAACAGAACAATAACAAGCAAAGAAACTGAATCAGTAATGAAAAAACATCCAACAAACAAAAGTCCAGGGCCAAATGGCTTCCCAGGGGAGTACTACCAAACATTTAAATGAGAGTCAATATCTATTCTTCTCAAACTGTTCCAAAAAGTAGAAATGTAAGGAAAACTTCCAAACTCATTCTACAAGGCCAATTGTACCTTGATTCCAAAACCAGACAAAGACACCACTCAAAAAGGAGAATTTACAGGCCATTATCCCTGATGAACATGGATGCAAACATTCTCAAAAATATACTACCAAATCAAATCTAACAGTATGTTAAAAGAAGTATTCACCACAGTCAAGTGGGATTTATTCCTCGGCTGTAAGAATGGTTGAATATTTGCAAATCAATCAACATAATACACCACATTAATGAAAGGATAAGAACTATGTAATTCTCTCAATAGATGCAGAAAGAGCATTTGACAAAATACAGCATCCATTCTTGATAAAAATGCACAACAAAGTAGGGGTAGAGGGAGCATACCTCAACATCATGAAGGCCATATATGAAAGACCTACAACTAATAATCAACCTCCATGAAAAAAAAAAAAAAAACATGAGAGCTTTTTCTCTAAGGTCAGGAACAAGACAAGAATGTCCATTGTCATAATTCTTTTTTTAAATGTTTATTTATTTTGAGAGAGGTAGAGGGACAGAGAGGGAGTGAGAGAGAATCCAAAACTGGCTCCACACTGTCAGCATAGGGCCCAATGTGGGGCTCGATCCCACTAACCACGAGATCATGATCTGAGCGGAAATCAAAAGTCTGAGGCTTAATCAGTTGAGCCAACCAGGTGCCCCAACTCTCAACATTCTTATTTAAAATAGTACTAGAAGGCATAGCCTCAGGAATCAAAGCATACAGAGAAATAAAAGGCATTCAAATAGGCAAAGAAGAGGTTAAATGTTCAGTATTCACAAATGACATGATACTCTATGCAGAAAACCTGAAAGACTCCACCAAAAAACTTTAAGAACTGATACATGAATTCCATAAGGTTGCAGCATAAAAAATTCAATGAGCAGAAATCTGGGACATTTCTATACACTAAAAATAAAACAGCAAAAAGAGAAATCAAGGAATCAATCCCACTTAAAACTGCACCAAAACCCATTAAGATACCTAGGAATAAACTTGACCAAAGAGATAAATTATCTGTACTTTCAAAACAATAGAACACTTATGAAAGAAACTTAAAATGACACAAAGAAATGGAAAAAGATCTAATGCTTATGGAGTGGAAGAACAAATATTGTTAAAACGTTTGTACAACCCAAAGCAATCTATACATTTAATCCAATCCCTATCAAAAGGCCACCAGCATTTCTCACAGAGCTAGAATAAACAATCCTAAAATTTCTATGAAATCATAAAAGACCCTGGACAGTCAAAGCAATCTGGAAAAAGAAAAGTAAAGCTAGAGGCATCACAGTTCCAGACTTGCAGTTTTCAACAAAGCTGTTTTCAACAAGACAGTATGGTTCTGACACAAAAACAAACACATAGGTCAATGTAATAGAATAGAAAACCCAGAAATAAACCCACAACTATATGGTCAACTAATCTTCAAGAAAGATGGAAAGAATATCCAATGGAAAAAAAAAAGACAGTCTCTTCTACAAATGGTGCTGGGAAAAATGGATAGTTAAATGCAGAAGAATGAAACTGGACCACTTTCGTAGAGAATAAACAAAAATAAACTCAAAATGCATTAACGACCTAAACACAAGACCAGAAATCATCAAAATTCTAGAGGAGAACAGAGGCAGCGACCTCTTTGATCTTGGCTGTAGCAACTTCTTACTAGACACATCTCCAGACAGGGGGACAAAAAGCAAAAATGAACTATTGGGACTACATCACTACTGCACCATGAAGCTTTTGCACAGTGAAGGGAAGAATCACTATAACTAATAGGAAACCTACTGAATGGGAGAAGATGTTTGCAGATGATATATATGATAAAGGGTTAGTATCCAAAATCTATAAAGAACTCAAGAAACTCAACATCCAAAAAAAGAAATAATCCAGCCAAGAAATGGGTAGAAGACATGAATAGTCATTTTCCCAAAGAAAACATTTAGATGGCTAACAGACACATGAAAAGATGCTCAAAATCACTCATCATCAGGGAAATACAAATGAAAACTAGTATGAGATGCCACTTCACATCTGTCAGAATGGCTAAAATTAACATCATAAACAACAAATGTTGGTAAAGATGCAGAGACAGGGAAACTGTCTTATACTTTTAGTGGGTATGCAAACTGGTACTACCACACTAGAAAACAGAAAGTTCCTCCAAAAGTTAAAATAGAACTACACTATGACCAGCAACTGCACTACTAGATATTTACCTCAAGTACATTAAAATATGGTTTCAAAGGTACACATGCACCCTGATATTTATAGCAGCATTATCAACAGATGAACATAGAGGAAGGGGGGGGAAAAAGAGAAGGAGCAAACCATAGGAGACACTTGACTATAGAGAAAAAACAGAACTGCTGAGCGGAGGTGGGCAATACATGGGTGATAAGTATTAAGGAGGGCACTTGTGATGAACAACAAGCATTATATGTAAGTGATGAATCACTAAATTCTACTCCTGAAACCAATATTACACTATATGTTAACTGACTGGAATTTAAATAAACCTGAAAAATAAGAAACCAAAAATGTCCAGGACTAGATGGCTTCACAAGCAAACTCTACCAAACATTTAAAGAAAAGCAAATACCTATTCTTCTCAACATTTTCAAAAAATAGAAGGAAAACTTCTAAATTCATTCTATGAGGCCAGTATTCCCATACCAAATCCAAAGCAAGACTCCCCTAAAAAAAGAGAGGTATAATCCAATATCTGTGATGAACATGGATGCAAAAGTTCTCAGTAACATAAAAGGGAATTGAATTCAACAATGCCTTAAAAATTATTCACCACGATCAAGTGGGCTTTATTCCTGGGTTACAAGGGCGGTTCAATAATCATAAATCACTGAATGTGATATAGCACATCAATAAAAGAAAGGATAGAACCATATGATCATTTCAATACATGTAGAAAAAGCATCTGACAAAGTACAACATCCATTCATGATAAAAATCCACAACAAATAGGTTTAAAGGGATCACATTTCAATATATTAAAGCCATATTCAAAAACCACATAGCTAACATCATCCTTGTTGGGTAAAAATTTAAAGCTTTTCAACTAAGATCAGGAATAAGAAAAGGATGTCCACTCTCACCGCTTTTATTCAAAATAGTGCTATAAGCACTAACCACAACAAACAGAAAACAAAAAGAAATAAAAGGCATCCAAAATGGTAAGGCAGAAGTAATACTTTCACTATCTGTAGATGAGCTATATATAGAAAACCCAAAAGAACCCTTGAAAACACTGCTAGAACTGATAAACCAATTTTGTAAAATAGCAGGAAATAAAATCAATGTACATGAATCTGTTGCATTTCTGAACTCTAATAATGAAGCAACATAAAGAGAAATTAAGAAAACAATCCCAATTACGATTGTACCCAAAATAATAAAATACCTAGAACTAAACCAAGCCAAATTGGTGAAAGAACCATAGTCTGAAAATTATAAAACACTGATGAAAGAAATTGAAGATGTCACAAAGAAATAGAAATTCAATGCTCTTGGATTGGATGAACAAATATTATTATAATGTCTATACTACCCAAAGTAATCTATAAATTTCATTGTAATCCCCATCAAAATACCAACAGCATGTTTTTCACGGAACTAGAACAAACAATCCTAAAATTTGCTTGGAACCACAAATGCTCTGAATAGCCAAAGCAATCTTGAAAATGAAAAGCAAATCTGGAGGCATAACAATTCCAGACTTCAAGTTATATTACAAATTTGTTGTAATCATAATTGTAGGATACTGGCACAAAAACAGACACACAGATCAATAAAACCCGCAAGTGAAATGAATCAACAAATATAAGGTCAATTAATCTTTGACAAAGCTGGAAATGTTATCCAATGGGAAAAAGATTGTATCTTCAAGAAATGGTGCTTGTAAAAGTGGACAGCTATGACA
>NW_027531033.1:602483-603113 GCF_008692635.1 Crocuta crocuta
AGAAAGAAAGAGAGAGAGAGAAAGAAAGGAAGGAAGGAAGGAAGGAAGGAAGGAAGGAAGGAAGGAAGGAAGGAAGGAACTGGACCACTTTCATACACCATACTCAAAATTAAATACAAAATGTATTAAAGACCTAAATGTGAGGCCTGAAAAATGTCTGGCCTGAAACCAGAAAACTCCTAGAAGAGATCACAGGCAGTAATTTCTTTGACATTGGCCAGAGAACCTTGTATTTAGACATGTCTCCTAATGACCTTTTCTCCTATAGTTCCAGCTTAATCAGTCAATTAATACTGCACCTCACAATCCAACATTCCTCTCCTATCTTCACCTCCTTCTCCACTAGCTTAAATTTCATGGCTAAAGAAGTAAATTAAGCATTACTATTCACTGTCTAATATACTCTATTCAATACATTTTCTTCTTAAAGTTTTTATTGCATGTTCTAGGCCTACATTTGCATAGCTAAGCATTTCTGAAGAAAATAATATAACTGGGAAAGTCATATCATTTAAAAGTAATAATCGTTAGTTTCAAATGAATACTCTATATTGCCCAGCAATGATGGCAACAGTTTATCAAGAATTATTTCAATTTTTTTAAAAAAAATGATCTATTTCTTATCAAACA
>NW_027531033.1:603131-604669 GCF_008692635.1 Crocuta crocuta
ACTATTGGTTAAATTATCAGTTGATGGCCCTGTTGCCTAACTTGTTTAAAAACTTAAATCATCAAATGGCAACATCCTAATCATGCCACCAGCAAACAGACCTGCATTTACACCCTTTTCTTCTTCTTTACTATTACAAAGGAGAAAAGGATCTTCCTATTAAAGGT
The DNA here is from genome assembly GCF_008692635.1 of Crocuta crocuta. NCBI lineage: Eukaryota > Metazoa > Chordata > Mammalia > Carnivora > Hyaenidae > Crocuta > Crocuta crocuta. Next base: position 603,299 of record NW_027531033.1, read on the forward strand.
AAATTCTTCCACATATGGAGCTACTAACCTTCCTCAGTTTTTTTTTTCCTACCTTTTATGTTCTTATCTCTGTTTGGTATTTCCAAACATCCCTTCCCAATTCTACTATTCCCATCACCATTCAAAAATACTTTATCATTTCCCATCTTCATAAAACAAAAATAAAATTCCCTAATGCCATACTTCCCCATGCAGATACCACCTTCTCTAAGTCCTTCCAAAGACAAACTTCTCAAGACCCTTCTATTCACAGTGTACATACTTCCTCACCTCTTAACTTATTAACTCATGTCAAGATTGCACCTAGGTCAAACTCTTCTTGTGAAAGAAACTTCCTAAGGGCATCAATGACCTCAATGTTGCCAACTCAATGGATATTCCATACTGTTTCTCTCCCTCAGATCTCATCTGCCTTCTTGGAACATTTTCTTATCTTGGTTCTATGACGCTCTACTTTTTCTAGCCATATTTTCCTCAATTTGCTTTGCTGAATCTTTGTCCATTACCCAATCTCTAACAGATTAAATACACCAGGGTTTGGTCCCATATTTCCTTCTCTTCTCCATGTATACACTTTCACAAGTGATTTCATCCAAACATAATACTTTAATGCTTTAGTCTATGTGACAATGATCTCAAATTCATATATTTAGATATAACTAATTTCTTTAACTCCAGACTCAAATCTAACTACTTATCTGATATTGTCACTATTGTCTCTGTCTAAAAGGTATCTCCAACATGACACAGCCAAAGCAAAACTTGTTAGTCCTGACCTTGCCACTACACCAGTCTTTCCCATTTCAATAAATGGCACCATCATTCAGTTGTTCTAGCCAAATAATTAGAAGTCTGTCTTCCTTTCTTTTTGTCTTTTATCCCACACAGCCAATTTATCAGCAAGTCTTGTTGACTCCATCCCCAAAATATATCTCAAAATCAACCAAAGCAGTGAAAAAGCAAACTGAGAAATAATGGACTGGTGAAGAAGGAAGAAATTCAGGAGAACGTGGATTCATGCAAGCCAATATATAAAGTCCCTCTATAATATAGGGAGTAGTCAAATGTATCAAAAGCTGCTGAGAGGTTAAAAAATTAGTTGAGAAGCAAATATTAGAGGACATTAGTGATCTCAGGGTGCCTAGGTGGCTCATTCAGTTAAGCATCCAACTCTTGATTTAAGTTCAGGTCATGATCTCACAGTTCGTGAATCTAACCCCTGCATGCAGCTCTGTGCTTGTGGTGTGGAACCTGCTTGGGATTCTCCCCTCCCACCCTGCCCTTCCCCTGCTTGCTCACTCATTCTCTCTCTCTCTCTCTCTCAAAATAAGTGAGTAAACTTAAAAAAAAATAAAGGACATTAATGATCTT
>NW_027531033.1:604719-605268 GCF_008692635.1 Crocuta crocuta
ACTAAAAAAAGATAAAAGAAATGTAAAGATAGTAACTAATAGTAACCCCTTGAAGGGGTTTGCTCTTTGAGAAGGAAAGACATGGAGAATAGAAATGGCTATGAGGTCAAGAGTGGTTATTTTTTTTTTTTTTTTTTTTTCNCTGCTAAAACCGATCGAATTACAATGAAAAATAAATAAATACAGCATAAGGAAAGGAGGTAAATCACTGAGGGGTGGGAACAATTACTCAAATAGAGAGGTTACTCCCCCATAGGTTTAGAGAATCTTTTCATCCACAGTACGATGTAGATACAGGACAATTTGGTAGATTTCCCAGGGGAAGATGAAGGGGCTATTGATTAAGTGCTTCTAGGTTTGTCAATGAATTATGAGTCAAACCATTGGAATGTGTGTACTCTATATGTCTCTATGTGTCTGTGTGGTGTGTGATCTGGAGATTGAATAGTGGGGCATTAAAGAAGTTGAACAAGAGAAAAAGTATGAATTAGCTGTGCTAAAGGGAAGATACTAGGAGATTCACAAGATAATATTAAATATCTACTTGGT
>NW_027531033.1:605543-605945 GCF_008692635.1 Crocuta crocuta
GTCGTGTGTAGGATTTAACCAAAACAATTGTATTTTACACACACACACACGTACACACACACACACACACACACACAACCAATTTTTTATTTTTTTTAATTTTGAATTTGATTTTCCTTCACTGCAAAATTATAATTTTCTATTATACAGCAAAGTATTTTTTGGAAGATAAAACATTACATACGTTCTTTGTTGTATGCCCAAATAGAAACACTGTCATAATGGTTCACAAATGAAATGATACTCTTGTATGCAAACAAGTTACTCAAATTTCTTTATACAAATCTATTCCTGCATAGAGATGTCACAAATTATTTTGAAAATATAGAAACATGCAAATAATATTGCACTGTGGTAAAAACTAGCCCATTTCAAACATGATTCTATTATTCTGTGGCTTAC
>NW_027531033.1:606212-607535 GCF_008692635.1 Crocuta crocuta
TCAGGTGGGGGGAGGCAAGATGGCAGAGAAGTAGGGAGCTCCATTCATTTTGCTTCCACCCATCTCTCAAACAGAGAAGGACTGAAGTTATAGGACACTGAGCCACAGGAGTTTGGGAACAGAAAGAGAGTACACTGGGAAGGCAACCTCCTAAGTGCCTGAGTGCGAACTGGGGAAGATAAAAGCGGGCCTGGACCAGAGATACGGAGGGAGGGGAGGGAGCCCCCCTTTACCTGGAGCCTTGGTGAGTCCAGGAGAAAAGAAAGAGAAGCTGAAACTGCTCACAGAACTGTCCCTGGAGAAGAGAAAGACTTTGGCTTGGAAAGAGAGTGTTCTAGTTCTAGCTGGGGTGCTGATTTTGAACTAGGTGCCCCCAGTCCCAGAAGGGAGCCAAGAAAAACTGCTCTGCTGCGCTCCTGGCTCCATCCCCAGTGGCGTGGATGCTGCGGGCCTGAGTCTACGTTCCCCAGGTTTGCGGCAGGCCGAGGCTGAGTTCCCTGCACCTGACCCCAGGCAACTCTGAGGCAGCGGATCCCAGGTTGTGCTGCAGCTTGACCCCATTGGATCTGAGGCCGTGCCACTCCCCACCCCACCCCCAGCTTGACCCCCTGCAGCAGGGAAGCAGTGACCTGCAGGACTGTGTTTTAGGCGGTATCAATAATTAAGGGCACTGACTGGGACCTGGAAATGAGGCAGGAGGTGGGGCATACAACATAGCCCAACATGGCTATGCCAGAAGCACAGGGAAATCGGACCCAAAGTAGTCATTTGCAATGCTTGGTTGAGAATGGACTGGGGCGATGCCATTTTTCTCCCCACAGCCACCAAGGCAGAGCCTCAGGGAGCAGCCAGAGGGACACAGTAGTGGCTAAGACCTGCCTACATCAAACCACGCCCATCCCCACCAGAGAGCTGCTTTTTTTTTTTTTTTCTTAACTTGAGCCAGGCACAAGACCAACATGGATACACTGCCCTGATTAATTCTAGATCAATTCTTTCTATTCGGATANGGGGCAAGAACAACATGGATGCACTGTCATGATTAAAGTTAGATAATCCTTTCTATTCAGATATAGTCTCCCTTTTCTCATTCCTAACCCTCCACTCTGCTGGTCAGGGAACTCTGGTCACTGGATTGCTTAAACAGTCACATTTAATCCATTCTCTAGATGTAAACACTACAAATCCACCAATACCATNGTTTGTTTCTTTCTCATCACCTCTAACCATATTCTATGATTTCTCCCTCTGAATGAAACCTCTTAGTCTCTTTGCCTTGTCATTTCATTTCCAATTTCGCTTCCTCCCCACCCTGTCATTTCT
>NW_027531034.1:0-1677 GCF_008692635.1 Crocuta crocuta
TTTAAATGTCTGGTAGAATTCACCAGGGAAGCCATCTGGTCCAGGACTTATTTTTTGGGAGATTTTTGATAACTGATTTAATTTCTTCACTAGTTTTGGATATGTTCAGAATTTCTATTACTTCCCATTTGAGTTTTGGTAGGGTGTGAATGTTTAGGAATTTGTCCATTTCTTCTAGGTTGTCCAGTTTGTTGGCATATAATTTTTCATAATATTCCTTGAAAATTGCTTGTATTTCTGAGGGATTGGTTTTAATAAATCCATTTTCTTTTGTGATCTTATCTATTTGGGTGCTCTCTCTTTTTCTTTCGAGAAGCCTGGCTAGAGAGTTATCTTTTTTTTCAAAAAAAACAAAACAACAAAAAAAAAACCTCTTGGTTTCATTGATGTGTTCAATTCTTTGATGGTTTGTTTGTTTGTATTCTATATTGTTTATTTCTGCCCTAATCTCTATTATTTCTCTTCTTNTTCATTGATGTGTTCAACTCTTTGATGGTTTGTTTGTTTGTATTCTATATTGTTTATTTCTGCCCTAATCTCTATTATTTCTCTTCTTCTGGCGGGTTTGGTCCATCTTTGCTGTTTTGCTTCTAGCTCCTTTAAGTGCACTATTAGATTTTGTTTTCAGGATTTTTCTTGTGACTTGAGATAGGCCTGTATTGCAATGTATTTACTCTTAAGACTGCCTTTGCTGCATCCCAAAGGGTATGGATTCTTGTATTTTCATTTTAATTTGTTTCCATATATTTTTAAATTTCTTTTCTAATTGCCTGGTTGATCCATTTGTTCTTTAGAAGGGTGTTCTGTAATATTCATGCTTTTTGAGGTCTTCCAGACTTTTTCCCGTGGTTGATTTCAAATTTCGTAGCATTGTGATCTGAAAGCATGCACAGTATGATATCAATTCTTTGTACTTATTGAGGGCTGCTTTCTGAACAGTATATGAGCCATCTTGGAGAATGAACTGTGTGCCCTCAAGAAGAAAGTGAATTCTACTGCTTTGTGATGTAGAGTTTTAATATATACATCAAATCCATCTGGTTCAATGTGTCATTCAGGGCCATTGTTTCTTTAGTAATTCTCGGTCTAGCTGATTTATCCATTGCTGTATGTGTAGTATTAAAGTCCCCTGCAGGGACGACTGGGTGGCTAATTCAGTTAAACGTCTGGCTTCAGTTCAGATCATGATCTCACAGTTTGTGGGTTCAAGCCCTGCGTCAGGCTCTGTGCTGATAGCCAGCTCAGAGCCTGAAGCCTGTTTCAGATTCTGTGTCTCCCTCTCTCTCTGGCCTCCCCATGCCCACACCGTCTCTCTCTCTCTCTCTAAGAAATAAATAAAAAACATAAACATAAATAAATCTATTAATTAATTAATTAATTAATCCCCTGAAATTAGCACATTCTTATCCATAAGATTGCTTATGTTTGTGACCATGTTAAATATTTGGATTCTCCTGAATTCAGTCCGTAGACATGTATAATTGTTAGCTCTTCATGAATGCTAGACCCTGTATTTATTATATAATACCATTCTTCATTTCCTGTTATCACCTTTACATTAATGTCCAATTTTTCTGATATAATTATGGATACTTCAGCTTTCTTTTGACTTAGAGTAGCATGATAGATAGTTCCCCATCCCCTCACTTTCAATCTGAAGGTGTCCTCAGGTCTAAA
>NW_027531035.1:0-2853 GCF_008692635.1 Crocuta crocuta
CAAAGGGATATTATTTTTTAAATGAAGAATACTGCTCAATAAAGATATCCTGGAAAGAAGTGAAATGTAGATGACTTTAAGCAATGTGAGTTAAATTGGTTAGCCAGCTCACCTCCCACAGTATACAAAGATTAATTTAAAATGGATTATAGAACTAAATCTAGAAGGAAAAGGTATTAAGCCTCCAAAATAAAATACAAGAGAGAAATCGTGTGATCTTCAGGTTAAGTAAATATTTCTTAGGACATAAAAAGCATGACTTATAAAAGCTAAATAGGTAATAAAAGGGACCTCATCAAAATGTAGGAAGTTTTTTCCTCCAAAAAACACCTTTAAGAAATGAAAAAAAAAAAAAAGACACTGGAGAGGAAAAAATATTCCCATTACAACCATCTGGCAACTGATATACAGAATATACATTTTTCCCCTCAGTTTTTGTTTAAACTCCAGATAGCGTACAGTGTAACATGAGTTTCAGATATAGAATTTAGTGATTGAACATTTCCATAGAACCCCTGGTGCTCATCACGACAAGTACCCTCTTGAATCCCCATTACCTATTTAACACATCTCCCCACCTGCCTCCCTTCTAGTAACCATCGGTTTGTTCTCTATCCTTGAAACTGTTTATTGATTTTTGTCTCTTTTCTCCCCTATGTTGGCTCGTTCTGTTTCTTAAATTCCACATATGAATGAATGCATATGGGATTCGTCTTTCTCCGACGTATATCGCTTAGCATAATATACTTCAGCTCCATCTGTGTCATTGCAAATGGCAAGATTTTACTTTGTTATGACTGAGCAATACTCCATTGTGTACAGTGTGTGTGTTTGTGACATCTTCTTTATCCATTCATCATTTGATGGCCATTTGGCCTCTTTCCATAATGTGTCTATTGTTAGTCATGCTACTGTACACATCAAGGATGCATGTATCCCTTTGAATTAGGAGTTTTGTATTCTTTGGGGAAATACCTAGTGGGACACTTGCTGGATCATAGGGTATTCTATTTGTAACTTTTTGAAAAAACACCATAGTGTTTTCCAGACTGGCCGCACCACTTTGCATTCCTACCAACAATGTAAGAAGGTTCCCCTTTCTCCACATCCTCACCAACACCGATCAGAATACACCTCCTTTAAATCTTCCTCAACTCAATAAGACAGCTCAAATTTTTAAGTGGACAGAATATTTGAACATACATTTACGAAAGCAGATATGCAAAGAGCCAGTAAGCAGATAAAAAGATTCTCATTATCGCTGGTTACCTGGGATACACACACTGAAACCACAGTGAGGTAACCCTACAACATCAGAAGGACTAGAATTTTAAAAAGACTGTGCACACCAAGTGTTAGCAAAGATGTGGAGCAACTGGAACTGACATCTTGCAGAAGAGAATGTAAAGTGATTCAATGAACTCTGAAACACTGGCAGTTTCTTACAACTTCTGCTAAGAAAAATAAAAACACATGTTCACACAAAGTGTTATACATAAATATTCATTGCAGATGTATTCACAGCAGAAAAAGTGTGACATGACCACGTGCCCATCAAATGGTAAAGGGATAAACAATAGGTAGTCTATCCATACACTGTAACACTATTTAGTCATAGACAGAATGAACTACGGATACAGGCAACAACATGGGTGAACCTCCAAATCATTCTATTAACTGAAAGAAATCAGACACAAAGAGTACATACTATGGGACCCCATGTATATGAAATTTTAGAAAAAGCAAATTAGTTTAGAGTTACTCAAACAAATCAGTGACTGGCTGGGGCTAGGATAAGACAGAGAGATAAAATGCAAAGGGGCATGAGAAAGAAATCTTTTGGGGGTGATAGGGATATTCTGTATCTTGAGTACGGTGGCAGTTTCACAGGAGGATACAACTCTGTCCAAACTCATCAAAATCTACACTTTAATGGGTTTAGTTGGTTGAACATAAAATATATCTCAATGGGAAATTTTTAATGAACGACCCCAGAGTTCTGACGAAGCAAGCTTCAATAAATAATTCACAAGTAAACGAAAACATAAAGAAGTCACCAGGGAATTTTACAGGAGTCTGGAAACAACTGCCACAATTCATGAACTTAATATTACCCAAATTGAAACTCAGAAAAATGGATAAAAAGACCCTAAGAAAGGTGTTCCTGCAGAGCTCACTTGGTTAAGCTTCTGACTTCAGCTCAGGTCCTGATCTCATGACTCATGAGTTCAAGCCCAGCATTAGGTTCTCTGTTCTCAGTGCAAGCACACTTCAGATCCTCTGTCTCCCTCTCTCTGACCCTCCCTTGCTCATACTCTCTCTGTCTCTCTCTCCCCTTCTCTCTTTCAAAAATAAAGAAACATTAAAAACAAAGAACCTAAGAGAGTAAGAGAAATGTGAGACAACTGAAGTTCTATGAATAGAGAGCAGAAAACATAAGATAGAGTCATTTGAGAAACGATGGCTGAGAAGTTACCAAGCTGATGAACAATATTAATCATAGATTCAAGATTAGTGATCCCAAACGGAAACTTTATCTAAAGGAAACTACATCTATGTTCATCATAGTCAAAAAAGTGAAACTAAAGATAAAAGGATAGTCTTAAAAACATCCACAGAAAAAGACAATGACAAGAAATACCACTGACTTCACCACAAAAACATGAAAGCACAAGACAATGAAGTGATAGCTTTAAAGTTATGAAATAAAAAACGACATAGCTAGAATATGATAGCCAGGAAATATCATTTAAAAGTAAAGACAAAGTTTTAAAAATTACTCAGACAAATGAAGTCAAGAGAAAAGATGAGAATGCATTTCAGAAGAAAGAAAAATGATCCTAAATGTAACAG
>NW_027531036.1:0-2144 GCF_008692635.1 Crocuta crocuta
GCAACTATCTTTTCCCATTCTGTCGGTTGCCTATTAGTTTTCTTGTTTCCTTTGTCGGGCAGAAGGTTTTTATCTTGATGAGGTCCCAATAGTTCATTTTTGCTCTTGATTTCTTTGCCTTTGGGGATGTGTCAAGTAAGAAATTGCTGCGGTTGAGGTCAAGGAGGTTGTTTCCTGTTTTCTCTTCTAGGGTTTTGATAGTTTCTGTTCTCACATTCAGGTCCTTTATCTATTCTGAGTTTATTTTTGTGTATGGTGTGAGAAANATAGTGTGAGAAGAGGATATAGTTTCATTCTTCTGAATGTTGTTGTCCAGTTCTCCCAGCACCATCTGTTAAAGAGGCTGTCTTTTTTCCATTGGATTCTCTTTCCTGCTCTGTCAAAGATTAGTTGGCCATACATTTGTGGGTCCAATTTTGAGTTCTCTATTCTATTCCATTGGACTATGTGTCTGCTTTTGTGCCAAACCATACTATATTGATGATTACAGCTTTGTAGTAGAGGCTAAAGTCTGGGATGGTGATGCCTCCCAATTTGGGTTTTCTTCTTCAATATTACATTGGTTATTTGTGGTCTTTTGAGGTTTCATACACATTTTAGGATAGTTTGTTCTAGCATTGAGAAGGATGCTGGTGTAATTTTGATTGGGATTGCATTGAATGTGTAGATTGCTTTGGGTAGTAGTGACATTTTAACAATATTTATTCTTCCAATCCATGAGCATGGAATGTTTTTCCATTTCTTTGTGTCTTCTTCAATTTCCTTAATAAGTTTTCTATAGTTTTCATCATACAGATCTTTTACATCATTGGTTAGGTTTATTCCTAGGTATTTTATGGTTTTTTGTGCAATTGTGAATGGGATCAGTTTCTTGACTTCTCTTTCTGTTGTTCATTATTGGTGTATAAAAATGCAACCGATTTCTGTATGTTGATTTTGTATCCTGCAACATTGCTGAATTCATGTGTCAGTTCTAGTAGGCTTCTGGTGAAGCCTGTCGGGTTTTCTATGTAGAGTATCATGTCATCTGTGAAAAGTGAGAGTTTGACTTGTTTGCTAATTCTGATGTCTTTAATTTCCTTTTGTTGTCTGATGGCTGATGGTAGGACATCCAGCAATATGTTAAACAGCAGTGGTGAGAGTGGACATCCCTGTCGTGTTCCTGATTTCAGGGGGAAAGCTCTTAAGTTTTCCCCATTGAGGATGATGTTAGCTGAGAGCTTCTCATAGATGGCTTTTATGGTGTTTAAGTAAGTTCCTTCTATCCTGACTTTCTCGATGGTCTTTATTAAGAAGTGATACTGTATTTTGTCAAATGCTTTTACTGCATCTATCGACGGGATCATATGCTTTTTATCTTTTCTTTTGTTAATGTGATGTATCACATTGATTGATTTGTGAAACTGAACCAGCTATGTAACCCAGGAATGAATCCCACGTGATCATAGTGGATCATTCTTTTTTTTTTTATGCTGTTGGTTTCAATTTGCTAGTATCTTGTTGAAGATTTTTGCATTTGTATTCATCAAGGATATTGACCTCTATTTCTCTTTTTTTGCTGGGTCTCTGTCTGGCTTGGAAATAAAAGTGATACTGGCTTCATAAAATGAGTCCCAAAGTTTTCCTTCGGTTTCTATTTTTTGGTATAGCTTGAGAATAATGGGTATTAATTCTATTTTAAATGTCTGGTAGAATTCCCCAGGGAAGCTATCTGGCCCAAGGCTCTCATTTGTTGGGAGATTCTTCATAACTGATTCAATTTCTTTACTAGTTATGGGTCTGTTCAGGTTTTCTATCTCTTCCGGTGTGAATTTTGGTAGTGAGTGTGTTTAGGGATTTGTCCATTTCTTCTAAGTTGTCCAGTTTGTTGGCATATAATTTTTCATAGTATTCTCTGATAATTGCTTGTATTTCTGAGGGGTTGGTTGTAATAAGTCTGTTTTCATTCATGAGTTTGTCTATTTGGATGCTCTCTTTTTTCTTTTTGAGAAGCCTGGCTAGAGGTTTATCCATTTTATTTTTTTTAAAAAACCAACTCTTGGTTTATTGATCCGTTCAGCTGTTTTTTTTTTGTTTTGTTTTCTTGGATTCTATATTGCTTATTTCTGCCCTGATTTTTATTATTTCTTTTCTCCTACTGGGTT
>NW_027531037.1:0-460 GCF_008692635.1 Crocuta crocuta
ACATTGGGGTCCATGTGCCCCTATGCATCAGCACTCCTGTATCCTGAATACATTGCTGTATTCCTAGCAGTGCTATTGCTGGGTCATAGAGGAGTTCTATTGTTAGTTTTTTGAGGAATCTCCACACTGTTTTCCAGAGGAGCTGTACCAGTTTACATTCCCACCAACAGTATAGGAGGGTGCCCATTTCTCCACATCCTCGCCAGCATCTAGGGTCCTCTGATTTACTCATTTTAGCCACTCTGACTGGCATGAGGTGGTATCTCAGTGTGGTTTTGATTTGTATTTCCCGATGATGAGGGATGCTGAGCATCGTTTCATGTGTCTGTTGGCCATCTGGAAGTCCTCTTTGGAGAAGTGTCTGTTCATATCTTCTGCCCATTNTCACTGGATTGTTGGTTTTTTTGGTGTGGAATTTTGTGAGTTCCTTATAGATTTTGGATACTAGCCCTTTATCTGA
>NW_027531038.1:0-295 GCF_008692635.1 Crocuta crocuta
CTTTTTCCCTTTCGGTTTGCGTGTTTGTTGGATTTGTTTGTGAGTTTGTGTGCTTTTGTTCCCTGTGTGTTTCTCTCAAGAAACAAGCCAAAGTACACATGGTGGAGAGTCCCTAATACCACTACGAGTAGGGAAGTAAAATAACCGAAGTCTCAACAAGTGAGACCAAGAGACACCATTCAAAGAACACTTTCTGAACAGACAGGCCCTGGACAGTCAAAGAGCCTTCTTTAATACAGCAGTACTCGCAGGTGCAGAGGGCATAACAAGCTTTTAAAACTAACAAGAGACAGAA
>NW_027531038.1:525-772 GCF_008692635.1 Crocuta crocuta
TTGTGATTAATTTAAAAATGCTATAAATGAGGTGCATAATAAAATGGAGGCATCCAATGCACGGATTGAAGAGGCAGAGAGGAGAATAGGTGAATTAAAAGACACAATTATAGAAAAAGAGGAAGCCAAGAAAAAGAGAGATACACTGATCCAGGAACATGAAAGGAGAGTTGGAAAGTTCAGAGATACAATCAAATGGAATAATATCCGTATCAGAGGAATCCCAGAAGAGGAAGAGAGAGGGAAA
>NW_027531039.1:0-532 GCF_008692635.1 Crocuta crocuta
CCTGGGAGCCTGAGGGAGAGGTCTACGGTTGGGATGTGCAGAGTGAGAGGGCTCGGGTTAGTGCGTGAGCATGGGTTGATCCAGGAAACGATCCACCAGCAGTGCAGTGGACCAAGAAGAGGGGTGAGTTGAGGGCACATTGCACGGTGCTGGCCAGCCTTAGCGTTTGGGTTCCAGGGCGGGCATCCCCTGTAACCTGGATACGGTAGTGGCTCCGGACAGCCGTGTTGCCGCAGTTTCCGGCCCTGGCGAATATGCTGGTGATGTTCTAACGTACATGCTAGAAAAGCCAGCAATGATTCTTGAGCCCAGCGCCAATCTGGTCTCTGATAGAGGACTGGGTCCCCATGGATCCAGAGGCTCGGCTAGGGTTAGNCAGAGGGTGGAGAGGCCAGGGCCGAAGCGGCACCGTCCCATAACCAACCAGGAGGGCTGAGGGGAGGGCCCACGCGCGGGGCAGGCTCAGATGCGGGATTCCGATGATCCCGACAGGTTGGGCTAGGAATAGGGTGTGGCAGAATGCCAGGGCTAG
>NW_027531040.1:0-1588 GCF_008692635.1 Crocuta crocuta
TCCATTATCTGACCCTATCATCTGAGGAAATCCATACCTTGGTAGAATGTCTTCCAGTAGCTTCTTTGCCACCACCTGTGCAGTCTCGTATTTGGTGGGATATGCCTCAGTCCATCCTGAAAAAGTGTCTACAAAGACCAGTAAGTACCTGTAACCATACCTGCCAGGCTTTACCTCAGTGAAGTCAGTTTCCCAGGAGGCCCCTGGACGTCTTCCTCTTAGACGTGTTCCAAGAGTATGGGGATTCCGGGTAGCGTTGGTCAATTGACAGGCTCTGCATTTACTGACGATTTGTTCAATTTTGGAGTTGGCATCTTTAATTTTAATGTGTGACTGTCTCACCAGGTCTTGTGGTCTTCTCTGTCCCATGTGAGATGCTTGGTGTATTTTTGACAGAACCCTTATTCCCATTTCCTCGGGCAGAATGATTTTGTTATCTGAGGACCTCCACCAGCCCTTAAGGTATTGGGTCATAGGTACTCCTTTAATCCATTGTAGGTCCTCGAGTGAATAACAAGGACTCTCTGGTAGGTTTCGGTCTCCCAGATCTATGAGCTTGACTGCCAGGACCGGGGTGCCTCTGAGGGCTGCTTCTTTAGCAGCCCGGTCGGCCATATTGTTGCCTCTGGCCATCTCACTTATGTCCTTTTGATGGCCTGGACAATGGATGATAGCTAGTTTTTTCGGGAGCCATAAAGCTTTGAGGAGAGCTAGGATTGCCTCTTTATTTTTAATAGTCTTTCCCTCTGCCGTGAGGAGCCCCCTTTCTTTATAAATTGCCCCATGGATTTGAGCAGTGGCNCATTTAGTTTTTTTTCCTTGCCCCAGAGTTAAAGCTTTAGTGAGCGCAATCAGCTCACCTTTCTGTGCTGAGGTCCCGGCTGGCAGGGGCTCCGCCCAAATGACCTCTTCAGTGGATACTACTGTGGCCCCGGCATACGTCAGTCCTTGATGTATGAAGCTACTGCCGTCTGTGTACCAGGTGATTTCCTCATCTGGCAACGGGATGTCCTGCAAGTCGGGACGGGTGGCATGAATATGAGCCAGGATCTCGGCACAATCATGGAGGGGAGCCTCCAAGTCCGGGTCAGGCAGCAATGTAGCCGGGTTTAGGGCGGTCGGAGCCTGGAAAATAATTCTGGGAGGGTTGAGTAGCAAAGTCTGATAATGAGTCATGGGGGCATTACTGAGCCATCGATCGGGTGGTTCCTTTAGAACTCCCTCTATTGCATGAGGGGTGGTGACGGCCAGCTCTTGCCCCATAGACAATTTATCTGCATCCTCAACCAACAGGGCCACAGCCGCAATCATGCAGAGGCATGGTGGCCAACCGGATGCCACTGGGTCCAGTTTCTTGCAGAGGTGGGCCACAGGCCGGCGCCATGGGCCCAAAGTTTGGGTGAGGACCCCCTTGGCAATACCTTTATGTTCATCAACAAATAAATGGCAGGGCTTGGTGATGTCTGGGAGCCCTAAAGCGGGGGCCGACCGTAAAGCCAACTTTAAGGCATCAAATGCCTGTTGGTGTTCTTCGGTCCATGTGCAAATGGCACCGGGCTTTTCCTTGGTTGCTTCATAAAGTGGACGG
>NW_027531041.1:0-18692 GCF_008692635.1 Crocuta crocuta
AGTACGGAGCTCCTTACTTCTCCGCCATCTTGCCCCCTCCAGCTCAAGTCAATTGTTTCTTAAGTGATTTTCTGACTAGTTGATCTATCCATTGATGTAAGTGGAGTATTAAAGTCCCTTGCTCTTAGCACATTCTTATCCATAAGTTTGCTTAAGTTTGTGATTAATTGTTATATGTATTTGGGTCTCCCGAATTGGGTGCATGGACATTTATAATTGTTAGCTCTTCCTGATGGATAGACCCTGTAATTATTATATAATGCCCTTCTTCATGCCTTGTTGCTGCCTCTACTTTAAAGTCCAGTTTGTCTGATATATGTATGGCTACTCCAGCTTACTTTTCAGTTCCAGTAGAGTGATAGATATTTCTCCATCCTCCCACTTTCAATCTGAAGGAGTCCTCAAGTCTAAAATGAGTCTCTTATAGATAGCAAATAGGTGGATTTTGATTTTTTATGCATTCTGTTACCTTATGCTTTTTGAATTGAGCATTTAGTCCATTTACATTCAGTGTTATTATCGAAAAATAAGGGTTTAGCGTCATTGTGTCCTCTGTAGGATTCATGCTTGTAGTGGTGTCTCTGGTACATTTTGTTCCTTGTAACATTTCCCTCATAGAATCTTCCTTAGGATTTCTTGTAGGGCTGGTTTAGTGGTGATGAATTCTTTCAATTTTTGTTTACTTGGGAAGATCTTTATCTCTCTTTCAATTCTGAATGACAGGCTTGTCTGATAGAGGATTCTTGGCTGCATATTTTTTCTCTTCATCACATTGAAGATCTCCTGCCATTCCTTTCTGGCCTGCCAAGTTTCAGTACATAGGTCTGCCTCCACTCTGATAGGTCTTCCTTTGTAGGTTAGGGCTCTTTTATCCCTAGCTTCTTTCAGAATTCTCTCTTTGTCCTTATGTTTTGCCAGTTTCATTATGATATGTCGTGCAGAAGATCGATTCACGTTATTTCTGAGGGGAAAAATCCATATTTACATTATTAACTCTCAAAAATAAAAAGCAGATCATAGACAGAGAGAATCTTAAAAGCAACATGAGGAAAGGTTTTAACTAAAAAGGATCCTGAATTAGACTATCACTACATTTTTCAGTAGAAATATCATATGATACAATAGAGTGGGATGATATATTCAATGTACTAGAAAAAAAAAAACACCTGCCATCCATGAATACTCTATCTGACATAGTTATCCTTCAGAAATGAAGGAGAAATCCCTACCTAGACTAAAAACCTGAGGGAGCACATCACCACTAGATCTGCCTTACAAGAAATGCTGAGTGGAGTGTTACAAGCTGAAATGAAAGGGTGCTAATTAATAACATAAAAATATAGAACATAATGATAAAAATAATTGTATAGTTAATTCATAACACTCTCACATTGTAATGTGGAATATTAACCACTTACCAATAGTATAAAGGTTAAAGGACAAGACTATTAAAAATAACAAATGTATCATAATTATTTATAAATCAACAATATGAAAAGAGATAAATTGTGATATCAAAAACATAAAAGATTGGTTAGTAAAAGGATAGAATTTTGTGTGTTATTGAATTTAAATTATCAATATAAAATAGATTGTTATATTTTAAGATGTTTTTATGTAAGCCTCATGGTAAACACAAAGCAAAAACTCATCAAAGATTCACAAATGGTAATGAAAACAGAATTAGAACATACTGTTTATAGAAAATTAAAAAATTCCAAAGAAGACAGCAAGAAAAGAACAAAGGAACTACAAAACAGCCAGGAACCAATTAATGAAATGGCATTAGTAATTCCTTACCTATCAACAATTACTATAGAGGTAAATGTATTGAATTCTCTACTCTAAAGTCCTAAAGTAATTGGATGCATATAAGCAGGCCTAACAATATACTGCCTACAAGAGAGCCACTTCAACTTTAAAGGCATACATAGACTCAAAGTGAAGGGATGGAAAAAGATTAACCGTGCAAGTGAAAACGAAAATAAAGGAGGGGTAGCTATATTCATATCAGTTAAAATAGACCTTAAGACAAAAATGGTAACAAAAGATAAATAAGGTCATTACATAATAATAAAAGGGTCAATAATTAAAAAGATAAAACAATTGTAAATACATATACACCCAACTTTGAGACACCTAAACATATTAAGCAAATACTAACAACTCTTAAAAGGAAATAGATAACAATAAAATGATAGACAGGAACTTCATACCCCACTTTCAGCAATGAATGGCTCACCTAGACAGAAAATCAATACGGAAATGTCTGGCTTGAACTGTATTTCAGGGTAGTTGGATTAAACTATTTAAGGGTTAGATTCTCATTTTTTTCGTTTTCACTATTTTTATACTGTCTCAGGGAATTTTATCAGCTTACATGAGCATACGTCAGGATTTATGAAATGTTTGGTGTATTTTGTTATATTTTAACTCCTTAATATCTATATATATGAAAAATAATTTCCTTCTTTAAAAAGAAGAGGGAATTAGATAGTAATTGAATGTACAAAATCACTTCCATTATGAAAAAGTGAGGTTAATTAACATGTTTCTTTTTTTCTCTTATGGGAAACTACTTTTTATTTATTTATGGCTTAGGAAGAAAATTAACTTTGGTCACATGTTACTTTAAAAATGCCCAGGTTTACAAATTCCTAAACAGATAGGATCAAATGATCAGAGAAAGAATTTCTTCTGTAAAAATTGACCAGATTTTATTTAAAAAACTAACATACAATATAATTCAATTATATAAAGACCGCTTGGGATCATAACATTCCAAATGTATGATGGTTGCAACTCCATTCTAACAGGTGTGAAAGTATTTGCTCTCATGTTTCTTTTTCCAAAAGAGTGGAGCTGAATCAGTGAGAGCCAACTAAGCACCTAATCTTTTGTAAACAATATACATTGTTATTGACAGCAGAAATATCCATAATGAATAGTTCTACTACAAAAAAATATAATAACTGAATATTTTTCATGAACATATCACAGTATCAGATACTTTCTTGTAAGAGAAAAATATGAAGAAACAATAAAGATGAAACAGCTACCAGAAAAAGTGTCTCCCCCATAACTATTTGAAGGGGTAAAAAGGTGAGATTAAAAGTTTGATGATGCTAATATTACAGTTGCTTTTGGGACCTTTTTTGGTTTTGGGATCTTCCACTTCATCAGGGTGCTCAGTAGCTTGGAGTGCTTCGGCATATTCTTCTTTCTCTGACTCTGAATCACTTTCAGAGTTATCTGGACTTTCAGTATCAGGTGAAACATCATCATCATCATCATCATCATCACCATCATCTCCAACTACATCAGCTTCTCCATCATAATCTTCTACCTCACTGAAGCCAAGTCCACAAAGTCATCAATATCTTCCTGATAATTTACTGTCTATACTATTGCAGTTCTTCATTAATTTTCTTGTCTTCTTCTCCTGTTTGTAAGTGATATGTTGATTTGTGATCCCCTATAAGAAGACAATCAGTATGTTCTTTCTTTCCTGATCCTATAAGTCTCAAGAACTTTTGTTTTCTTTTTTCATTACCCAAATCTGATGCTTCCCAATCCCTAGATCCAAGATCGTCATTTGGGAAGGCCAAACACTTCACCCCATGTGGATGGGACTCCCTGGCAGCACTTAGCATTGTAGGGACCCTGATGGGATACGCTGAACCCACTAGTTGTTCTCTACAGCCACAGACCCAGCCCCTGCAACCTGCCATCTGCCCAAGGAGCGACGCTCCAGAACAAAAATGAACATGTGTTTCATTTGACTTCTGCTTCTTTAAAAAAAATTAATTTTTATTTTTCAGAGAGAGAGATTGATGGAGTGAGAGCAGGGGAGGGGCAGAGAAAGAGAGAGAGACAGACAGACAGACAGACAGACAGAATCCAAAGCAGGCTCCAAGCTCTGAGCTGTCAGCACAGAGCCCGATGCGGGGCTTGAACCCCATGAACTGTGAGATCGTGACCTGAACCGAAGTCAGACGATTAACTGACTGAGCCACCCAGGTGCCCCTGACTTCTGCTTCTTTGAAGTTTCCTTGGCACAGTCAGATGAACTGAAAGAGAATGTGCAAAACTTTGTTCATGTTACTTAGATTTAGTAGTTTTCTATGATTCTGAAGAATCTTTTAAACAATGTACCTATGAACAAAGCAAAGTATTATGAAAGTTTGAAATATCTATTACATGAACAGGTTGTTTGGATCACTCATTAAAAATAAGGGAGAAAGGATTTTAGCAAAGTTTATATACTTTTCACAGTGCTTCCTGTACTCACGATGTCCTTGTTTATTCAAAGAATTTTTTGAACAGGATATTTATATATAGGCAACAGAGATATCTCATTATGCCTTCATTTTGAGCACTTTGGGATTTTACAAAATTACTGTTTCTTTTATGTGCTTTGATCTAATTTTCTAGATAGAAAAATCTGCATTAAATCTCTGACACTATTGATATACCAGTACTTACTTTTTTTTCAAGGCAATTCATGACTACAATATTTTGATTATTCACTATGTACAGTTTTGATACTATTCAGTTTCAATGTTGAGAAACAGGAGTCTAAGATATATTAAAATGATTTTATCTCCCTTAGTATCTACATAAAACCATGCCTAAATGTGATAACTCAGCATCCATTGCAAACGCACTGTGCAATATTATTGTTTTTATTGTATGACATATTGAATAAAAAAGTGCATCAAGTCAGTAGACTGGGGAAGGACTTATTTGTCATACAGGAAGATGCTTTAGTCCTTGATTTTTAGCTTCCTAGTTTTGGAAGGAAGAAGTAAAGCTTTATGTTCGTCATGTGTGGAATGGGTAACTCCTCCCATAAAACTGTGACCTCAAAGCACCCTCAAGATACTCAATATTAATTGCTTGATTGGTAACAAAACCTTTGTTGTGCTGTCTATACAGGTCTCATTGATATTCTCAGGGACTCTCCATCATGTCATATCGATCTACACTTCCAGTAGCATAGTCGTAGGCAGAATAGATTTTGATGGTCCAAGATTAGTGAAATAATTTAGTAGAGAAACATTTCTCAACTCAGTAGTGTTGGCACAGAAAGCTTGGTGTTTCCACAGTGCATAATTTGTTCCCATTCCTTTGAACACAAACTAAGGAAACCACAGTGCAGTTTTTCAGTCTTTCTACTCTGCCTATTTAATTGGGTGAAAGGAATTATGGATATTTCTCAGTATTCAGAAGATAGAGAAGGTCAAGGTCAGAAATTTGGAGTTTTNGATAATTGCTAGGTTAAATGTATGACTATTCTTATAAACATGGTGGTGAAAGAGTTCCTATTTTTTATAAGGACTTGGCAATGTGGTCATATATTCTTGTGATTTCAAGTATTTTTTAATCTTTTGAAATAGAAATTTATTTTGAAATTTTGTAAACTAAACATAAAATACTGAATACAGTATTACAGTATTTAGGTATATACACAGGAGATTAAGAGACTCTGCCCACAATATGTCTCAACTTTCTAGTTCCCTCAGTAACTAAAATCTAGTTATTCAAAAATCACATTAGAGGTACAGGTTGTTTTGGGTCCTCTGTAGAAATTAATGTGTATGAAATATATCAAACTCCAAGAGGAAAAGTCTGTCATGTACAAGTCAGTTCATCTGTCTAATGAAATCACTCGAGAACTGTGAGAATAGGATTTAAATTAACTGAATAAATTCTGTCCCTGGTTTAGAAGTTGTGCAAAAGCACGACTTCAGCCAGCAAATCATTGACTATTAATGAAGCTTTTAATAATACTCTGGCTAGGNGCTAGGCTGTCTTTTTAACTTTCAAAATCTGACCTTTAAATTAACACTATTCTCTTAAATTGTTTTATCTTATATTTTCTCAACATAGTTTTTCTTCTTTCGCACATAAAATACTTTTTTAGTTTTGAAAAGCACATATGAATTTCCTGGAAGATAATCACAAAAACTTAAAGTAGAAATATACAATTAAATTTAGTTAAACCAACCAAAATTGATATGGACCATAGTCATTAAAGAAGGATCTTGTTTGCTGGATTTATTATCTTTCCTCCAAGGTCATTAATAAAGAGTCTAGCAAAGGGCTAAGGTCTCAATTAATTTTAATGGGCATGACAAAAGTTTAATAAAGTGTGTATTTTAATTGCCTGAGATTAAGCTAGATTGTAGCCTTAGCTTGCTATTGATAGAAGTAAGAGTTTGATCAAGATGTTCAAAATAGTTTTCTAAAAGAAATAATTTTATGGATGAGGGAGAAGCACAGAAAATATAAGTAATTTTATCAGGACATATAGTTAGTAAAGTTTGCAGCCAGAATTCAAACCCTGGAAATATGGCTCCAGTTTTGAGCTCTTAATCACTATTTTATTCTAAGTTAGTAGAAAGTAAACTCTCCCAAAAGATACTGGCCAGACTTTTGACTAAGAATACTCATGATTCAATGAAATAGCAGGTTGACTCTCTTCTCTCCACAAACTGCTTATTTCACTCAGTTTAATGAGCCAACTGATAAGAAGTTAACATATTTTGCATTAGCGTTAATCAGAAACAAAAAAACAAAGGAATGAAAGATAAGAAAACAGTTAAAGGTATATGGACAAGAAGACATACATACAACATGTCAGTTGCTTGGGAGAAGGTAGTGAGAAAGACCTCTCTGAGAGGATAAAGCTGGTAATCTATGGAAAAGAACATTGGTTTGTCTAGGGAAAAATATTTATTAACACAAACTTCAAAGATAATTGAAGAAAACTGGCCACTAATAATTCTCAATATTATCAAATTAGTTTTCAAACACAGATACTGATCCTGATATAGCAGGTAGTGGATACAATAACCCGTCTACTATCACATTGTTAGCGACTTATATAGGTAAACTATCCATGGCTCTGAATATTTGTGTCATGGAGGGCAAGCAGTATAATTTCAAAATAGCATTTTTGTACCCTTCAATCATTAAACTAGTCCATCAAATATTATGGTGATGTCTCTTTTCCAAAATGTTATTAGGTAAATGATATTTTGTTTTGAGAGGTTTTTAGCTTGGTTAAATTTTTTTTTATGTTTTATTTATTTCTGAGAGAGAGAGAGACTGAGAGAGAGAGAGAGGGAGGGAGAGAGAGAGAGCATGACCAGGGGAGGGTCAGAGAGAGGGGGAGACACAAAATCCGAAACAGACTCCAGGCTCTGAGCCAGCTGCCAGCACAGAGCCCGACACAGGGCTCGAACCCACAAACCGTGAGATCATGACCTGAAGCAAAGTCGGACGCTCAACTGACTGAGCCACCCAGACGCCCCTAGCTTGGTTCAAGATGTGTTGGTCAGTTGCCAATATGATAAAGATAAAAACCTAAGCATTTTAGATATTTTCCAAATTTCAACCCTCATAAATGGTAGAAAAGAAAACCTACTTATTGGAATCCAAATTCATTCTCAGTAGATTAGCATATTAACGGTCATAAAATTAGTTTCAGTAAAAAGAAGAGCATAACTCTCAGAAAACCACCAAGGAAAGTTCTAATTTTTAGTAACCCATAAATTTTAACTACTAAAATATGTCATATAAAATATTCTTTAAATATTTAACATGTTTAGGTCAGTTGTTGGAACACAGTGATAATGAAGCTGGTGTTGTGTGTGCATGTGTTTTTGTGTGTTTGGGATATAATGGGTTCTTTTATGTATCAAGTTACCTCAGGTATGGTGCTTGGTTATATGGTCAAACATTTGTCTAATTATTATGAAGATATATGTGATAAGAATTTACAATCAGTTGACTTTAAAGCAGATTATCTTTGGGGCCCTGTGTGGCTCAGTCAGTTAAACGTCCAACTTCAGCTCAGGTCACGATCNCTCTCTCTCTCTCTCTCTCAAAAATAAATAAAACATTTAAAAAATATATTAAAAATATAAAGCAGATTATCCTTCATAATGGGGGCGAACCTCATGCAATCAGTTCAAGACCTTAAGAGCAAAGATTGAGGTTTCCCAAAAATGTTCTGCTTCAAGAATGCAGCATAGAAATCACACTGCAGTTTCCACTCTGCTGATCTGTCCTATGGATTTTGAATTCAGAAATGCATCATGAAATCTTACATGAATCTCCACCCTGTTGACCTACCTTGCAGATCTCAGACTTGTTGACTACCACAATTGTAGGGTCCTATGATCCAATTCCTTAAATAAATCAGTCTCTCTCAATAGATTAGAAATAGGTGATATAGATATAGATTTAGATAGATGATAGATATAGTTACATATAGATTATATAGATAGATATAGGTATAGGTATCGGTATAGACAAATGTTATAGATATAGATGATATAGTTATAGATCCTATCTCTTCTTCTTGGGAGAACCCTAACTGATGTATGGGTCATGCTAATTTTGTCCTAGACACATATTTCATAAAGATAGTCATTTTACTCAAATGGCAAAGTATGAGTATGTATAATGTGCCATAACCAATAACCATTAAAAAAACACAGTGTTTTTGTTCTCCCTACAGAGGAACTGGGATGGGAAAAAAAAGAATACAATAGGTAAACAAAGAGTTTTAAAAGTAACCTCAAACTCTAAAGTAAATGAAAATTTTCTCATCATCATTTCTTATCTCAACAAAAGTTAAAAATTCGACTTTGATAACTGACAGGGAGTCTAATATATGAGACAGCTAAATTTGGTAAATATCAAGCATGCCAATACTCATACTAGTAAGGAAAACTTCAGCTACTTATTATGACTTCCACAATGTGGGGGACTTATTTTGAATTGACATACATATCCGAACTACTTTGACAAACAATTACAAAGATTATTTCTTGGGCACTTTATATTCCAGGTCTCTGACTTTTGTAGCTAGTGTCATAGTTAGTGCAGTGGACTTGGACTATTTTGCACTAACTGTGACAATGCCAAATATATGTGTCTATGTGTTGCTTTGTGTTCTTTTTTGGTGCTCAGGCTGAGGTCAGTAATAACTACAAAATAACACAGCTAGCTGTAAATGATGTATGAAATTAAAAAAAAAATCTTTGGCCAGTGCACTCAGAGAATGCAGAATAGAGAGGAAATGCTGTGCAGAACTGCCTCCTTACTTTAGTTTTTTCATATATTGATAAACTGCCAAATCAAGGAGTAGAAAACCAAAAGCAAGCAAATTTGAGAGTATTAAACTTTCCTTTATTGCATTCTAGTCTTTCATATTCTTATTTAGCTCTATTCCCATACTTGTTTTAAACTATCTGATAGATACCTTAATTATGGAAATTAAAATCAATAGTAAATATTGATGCTTACATTTCTGGAGACAAGAGGGGGAATAGAGTGCATGGAATTTTTACCAGGTGCAATTAATTTCCTCTCAAAGAGGTCTTTCTCACTACCTTCTAACAAGGAACTGACATGTTGTGTTTCTCTGGTCCATTTACCTCTGACTGTTTTCTTATCTTCCATTCTTTTGTTTATATGTTTAATACTAATGCTAATGCAATATATGTTAAATTATTATCAATTGACTCATTACACTGAGAGAAATAATCAGTGTGTGGAGAGAGGAGAGTCAACCTGTTCNTATTTATTTATTTATTTATATACTTTATTGTCAAGTTGGTTTCCATATAACAGTGCTCATCCCAACTATTGCCCTCCTCAATACCCATCACCCATTTCCCCTCTCCCCAACCCCCCATAAACCCTCACTTTGTTCTCAGTATTCAAGACTCTATTGTGGTTTGCATCCTTCCCTCTCAACTATTTTTTCCCCCTTCCCTTCCTCTATGGTCCTCTGTTAAGTTTCTCCAGTTCTACATATGAATGAAAACATATAGTATCTGTCTTTCTCTGCCTGACTTATTTCACTTAGCATAATACCCCCGAATTCCATCCACATTTCTACAAATGGCCAGATTTCATTCTTTCTCATTGCCTTGTAGTATTCCATTGTATAGATAAACCACATCTTCTTGATCCATTCGTCAGTTGATGGACATTTAGGCTCTTTCCATGGTTTGGCTATTGTTGAAAGTGCTGCTATGAACATTGGAGTACATGTGCCCCTATGCATCAGCACTCCTGTATCCCTTGAGTAAATTCCTAGCAGTGCTATTCCTGGGTCATAGGGTAGATTTATTGTTAATTTTTTGAGGAAACTCCATAGTGTTTTCCAGAAGGGCTGCATCAGTTTACATTCCCACCACCAGTGTAAGAGGGTGCCTGTTTCTTGACATCCTGGCTAACATCTACAGTCTCCTGATTTGTTCATTTTAGCCACTCTGACTGGCTTCCGGTGGTATCTCAGTGTGGTTTTGATTTGTATTTCCCTGATGATGAGGGACACTGAGCATCATTTCATGTATCCGTTGGCCATCTGAATGTCCTCTTTGGATACGTGTCTGTTCATGTCTTCTTTCCATTTCTTCACTGGATTATTTGTTTTTCAGGTGTGGAGTTTGATGATTTCCTTATAGATTTTGGATACTAGCCCTTTATCCAAAATGTCATTTGCCACTATCTTTTCCCATTCTGTCAGTTGCGTATTAGTTTTATTGATTGTTTCCTTTGCCATTTTCTCATGTTGTTTTTCTTAGAGAAAGTTTCATCTGCATTCATAGACTATTTATATGTCTGCATCCTTCCATACCTAGAACTCTAGAAATATTGGAATGAAGGGTCTATGTCGAAATACTTATAGAGATTAGATAAGAACACACCAGGAAGTAACAAAAGTAATATTACAGTGGGGTTAATTAATATATTTTCACTATAAAGCTAGGCATACAAAACTTTCCTATAGGATCAACAAGTCCATTTAGCAAAAGCAGAATGATAACTCATTCCTGGAAAACCCATTCCTCTACCTTAGAACCATAATTTTTTTCAACTTAATTTTAGGTATTTGCATGAATTGTATCTGAAGATGAAGTCATAAGAAATGGAATATGAAAATAAGGAAATAGCTACAATCTTTCAATATGACACATTTTGAACATAGGAAGATGAAAATGACATGCTTGACCTTAAAATGCAGCAGTCCTTTTTATAGATCATTCTGTTTGTGTTAATAATGTCAATCAAATATTTCATGAAAATTTTTCAGCAGCTATGAAATTTGATTAAAATTTAATGTAGCCTTAGTTCTTCCCTAAGTATGAATGAATTTAGATGGGCAACTATCTATGAAATTATTATTTTACTTGTTAATTGTTCATGATCTTTATAGGAAGAGAAGTAGCTTTTTCTTTGTTCTAAAAACTGACAGAGATTATATTAACTTCATGATAATTTTATTACTTACATATTTCCAAAATAGCATTATTAATGATAAGAAGTACATTTCCTTCAAGAAAGAGTGTGTACATACACACTTCTGAAAATTTATTACTTCCAGAATACCCTTATAAAAATTGAGCTAAAAATGATAGCTTAAGGAAGAGGAATATTATAGAAATTAATAATATTTGTAACTTGTGGGATATTGAAATCTCAAAAAGTGTTATTTGTTATTGGAAATTATCTAAGAAAAGTAAATTATGAAATAATAATGATGGATACAGAATGCTTATCTTCTTTCATAGGGTGTAAGCATATTAATTACTCAGAAAAAGAGATGAAATGTATTTTTATTCTTTTTTAAATATAATTTATTGTCAAATTGGCTTACATATGACACCAGTGCTCATCTCAACAAATGCTGTCCTCAATTACCATCACCGATTTTCTCCTTTCCGCCATTCCCCCATTAAGCCTCAGTTTGTTCTGCTGTATTTAAGAGTGTCTTGTGGTATGCCTCCCTCCCTCTCTGTTTGTAACTATTTTTTTCCATTCCCTTCCCCATGGTCTTCTGTTAAGTTTCTCAAGATCCACATGAGTGAAAACATATGATATTTGTCTTCTCTGACTGACTTATTTCACTCAGCATAATACCCTCCAGTCCCGTCCACATAGCTGCAAATGGTATGATTTCATTCTTTCTCATTGCCAAGTAGTATTCCATTGTATATACAAACCACATCTTTATCCATTCATCAATTGATGGACATTTCGGATCCTTCCATAATTTGCCTGTTGTTGAGAGTGCTGCTATAAACTTTGGGGTACATGTGCCCCTATGAATCAGCACTTCTGTATCCCTTGGATAAATCCCTAGTAGTGCTATTGCTGGGTTATACGGTAGTTCTATTTTTATCTTTTTTGAGGAACTTCCACAATGTTGTCCAGGGGGGCTGCACCAGTTTGCATTCCCACCAAAAGTGCAAGAGGGTTCCTGTTTCTCCATATCCTTGCCAGAATCTGTAGTTTTCTGAGTTGTTCGTTTAAATTACTCTGACTGGTGTGAGGTAGTGTCTCAGTGTGGTTCTGATTTGTATTCCCTGATGATGAGTGACACTGACCACCTTTTCATGTGTCTATTGGTCATCTGGATATCTTCATTGTAAAAGTGTCTGTTCATGTCTTCTGCCCATTTCTTCACTGGATTATTTGTTTTTCAGGTGTTGAGTTTGGTAAGTTCTTTATAGATTTTGGATACTAGCCCTTTAACCAATATGTCATTTGCAAAGATCTTTTCCCATTCCATCAGTTGCCTTTTATTTTTATTGATAGTTTACTTTGCAGTGCAGAAGCTTGTAATCTTGATGAGGTCCCAATAGTTACTTTTTGCTTTTATTTTCCTTGCCTTTGGAAATATATTGAGCAAGAAATTGCTGCAGCTGAGGTCAAAGAGTTTTTTGCCTGCTTTCTCCTCTAGGGTTTTGATGGTTTCCTATCTCACATTTAGGTCTTTCATACATTTTGGTTTATTTTTGTATAAGTTGTAAGAAAGTGGTCTATTTTCATTCTTCTGCATGTTGCTGTCTAGTTCTCCCAGCATCATTTGCTAAAGAGTCTGTCTTTTTTCCATTGGATGCTCTTTCCTGCTTTGTCAAAGATTATTTGGCCATATATCTGTGGGCCCAATTCTGTGTTCTCTATTCTATTATATTGGTCTATGTGTCTATTTTTGTGCCAGTACCATAATGTCTTGATGATTACAGCTTTGTAATAGAGGCTAAAGTCTGGGATTGTGATGCCTCCCACTTTGGTTTTCTTCTTCAATATCACTTAGCTACTTTTGTGGTTCCATACAAATTTTAGGATTGTTTATTCTAGCTTTGAGAAGAATATCAGTGCAATTTTGATTGGGATTGCATTGAATGTGAATATCCAAAGATTGCTTTGGATAGTATTGGTATTTTAACAGTATTTCTTCTTCCAATCCATGAGTATGGAATGTTTTTCCATTTCTTTGTGTCTTCTTAAATTTCCTTTATAAACTTTCTATAATTTTCATCATACAGATCTTTTACATCGTTGGTTAGGTTTATTCCTAGGTACTTTATGGTTCTTGGTGCAATGATAAATGGGATCAGTTTCCTTAATATTCTTTCTGCAGTTTCATTATTGGTCTATAAAAATGCAACCAATTTCAGTACATTGATTTTGTATCCTGCGACTTTGTTGAATTCATGGATCTTTTGGAGAAGTCTATTGGATTTTTCATGTAGAGTATGATGTCATCTGCAAAAAGTGAAGTTTGACTTCTTTGCCAATTTGGATGCCATTTATTTCATTTTGTTGTCTGATTGCTGATGCTAGGACATCCAGCATTATGTTAAACAGCAGTGGTGAGAGTGGACGTCCCTATTGTGTTCCTGATCTCAGGGGAAAAGTTCTCAGTTTTTCCCCATTGAGGATAATATTACCTGTGGGCTTCTCATAAATGGCTTTTATGATGCTTAAATAAGCTCCTTCTGTCTCAACTTTCTTGAGGGTTTTTATTAAGAAAGGATGCTGTACTTTTTCAAATGCTTTTTCAGCATCTATTGACAGGATCACATGGTTCTTATTCTTTCTTTTATTAATATGATGTATCACATTGATTGATTTATGAGTATTTAACCAGCCCTGCAGCCCAGGAATGAATCCCAGTTGTTTCTGGTGAATATTATGTTTATATGCTTTTGAATTCAATTTGCTAGTATTTTATTGAGAATTTTTGTATCCATGTTCATCAAGGATAGTTGTCTGTAATTCTCCTTTTTTGCTGGGTCTCTAGTTTAGGAATCAAGGTAATACTGGCTTCATAGAACGAGTTTGGAACTTTTCCTTCCATTTCTGTTTTATGGAATGGCTTGAACAGGATAGGTATTAATTCTGCTTTAAATGTCTGATAGAATTCCCCTGAGAAGCCATCTGGCCCAGAACTCTTATTTGTTGGGAGGCTTTTGATAATGGATTCAATTACTTCACTAGTTATGAGCCTGTTCAAATTTTTTATATCTTCCCGTTTGAGTTTTGGTAGTGTGTGGGTGTCTAGGAATTTTTTCATTTCTTCCATGTTGTCCAGTTTGTTGGCATATAGTATCCCCTGATAATTGCTTGTATTTCTGAGGGATTAGTTGTGTCAAGCCCAGTTTCATTCGTGATTTTATCTATTTGGGTCCTCTTTCCTTTTTGAGAATTCTGGTTTATCAATTTTGTTTATTTTTTCAAAAAACCAACTGATTTGTTCTACTGGGTTTTTTAAATTTCTATATTGTTTATTTTTGCTGTGATTGTTATTATTTCTCTTCTGCTCACCTTGGTGTTTCTTTGTTTTTCTGCTTCTAGTTCCTTTAGGTGTGCTGTTAGATTTTGTATTTGGGATTTTTCTTGTTTCTTGAGATAGGCCTGATTGCAATGTCTTTGCTGCATCCCAAAGGGTTTGTATTGTTGTGTTTTCATTTTCATTTGTTTCCATATATTTTTAAATTTCTTCTTTAATTGCCTGGTTCAACAAGCCAGATTTTAGTAGGATATTATTTAACCTCCATACATTTGGAGGTTTTCCAAACTTTTTCCTGTGGCTTCATAGCACTGTGATCTGAAAGTGTACATAGTATGATCTTCGTTCTTTTATATTTATTGAGGGGTGTTTTGTGTCTCAGTATGATCTATCTTGGAGAATGTTCCATGTGCACTCAAGAAGAATGTGTATTCTACTGCTTTAGGATTAAAAGTTCTAAATATATCTGTCAAGTCCATCTGGTTGAGTGTATCATTCAGGGGCATTGTTTATTGATTTTCTGTCTTGATGATCTATCCATTGCTGTAAGTGGAGTATTAAAGTCTGCTGAAATTAGCACATTCTTACCAATAAGATTGTGTATGTTTTTTATTAATTGCTTTACATATTTGGATGCTACAGAATTCAGTCCATAGACATTTATAATTGTTAGCTCTTCTTGATGGATAGACCCCATAATTATGATATAATGCCCTTCTTAATCTCTTGTTACAGCCTTTAGTTTAAAATCTAGTTTGTCTGATATAAGTATGGCTACTCCAGCTTCCTTTTGACTTCCAGTAGCATGATAGAGGATTTCTCCATCCTCTCACTTTCAATCTTAAGGTACTCTCAGATCTAAAATGAGTCTCTTGTAGACAGCAAATAGATGAGTCTTGTTTTTTTATCCACTATGATACCTTATGTCTTTTGATTGGAGCATTTAGTCCATTTATATTCAGTGTTATTATTGAAAAATATGGGTTTAGAGTCATTGTGTTATCTGTAAGTTTCATGCTGTAGTGATGTCTTTGGTCCTTTGTGGTCCTTCCAACATTTCACTCACAGAGTCTCCCTTAGGATCTCTTATAGGGCCGGTTTAGTAGTGATGAATTCTTTCGTTTTTTTGTTTGCTTTGGAAAATCTTTATCTCTTCCTCTATTCTGAATGACAAGCTTGCTGGGTAAAGGATTCTTGGCGGCATATTTTTCCTGTTCATCACATTGAAGATTTCCTGCCATCCCTTTTTGACCTGCCAAGTTTCAGTAGATAGGTATGCTACTACCCTTATGTGTGCCTACCCTTGTATATTAAGGCCCATTCATCCCTAGCTGCTTTCAGAATTCTCTCTTTGTCTTTGTATTTTGCCAGTTTCCCTATGATATGTCATGTAGAAGATCCATTCTAGTTAAGCCAAAAGGGAGTTTTCTGTGTCTCCTAAATTTCAATGTCTGTTTCCTTCCCCAGATTGGGGAAGTTCTCATCCATGATTTGTTCAAGTACACCTTCCTCACTGTCACCTGATCTAGTTTATTTTGCACCTCATTACAGAATTTTTTAATTCATCATGACTATTTTTCAATTCCTTGATCTCTGCAGTAATAGATTCTCTGTTGTCTTCTAAACGTTTTTTCAAGCCCAGCAATTAATCGTATGACTATTAATCCAAAATCTTGTTCAATTACATTGTTTATGTCTGTTTTGAGCAATTCTTTAGATGTAACTTCTTCCTGGAATTTCTTTTGAGGAGAATTCTTCCATTTCATAATATTACCTAGTTTTCTGTTCCTTATGCATTTTAAACGGTTGTAATGTGCCCTTCACCTGTGAAAACTACAGCCCCTGGGGTCTTACACTGCCCAGGGCCCAGCCCTTCAGGAGGTGTTTTTGGGAGTGTGTTACTTGTTCTCTGTTGTTGTGACTTTGGTTACTTTATCTCCCTACTTGTAGTGATGTTTTGGACCCTCCACCAGGTGCGCTTTGATATGTTTGTTGAAGGAGCTCTGGAAAGTAAAACAAACCGACAAACACAAAGTAAATAAAAAACAAAAACAAACGCACAAATTTAAAAAACCCAAAACAAAAACAAAAACAAAAAAACAGAAACACCAGCTACAAGTACAAATACAAGTACTACAGGGTGAAGGCAGTACTGACGGTAGAGGTTTATACAATACAAAGAGAGAAATGACAAGGGCGGTGGAACTTGGACTATATGGCTTAATCTAGAGAGTAAGGAAATAAATCATGAAGCGGGGGGTGGGGGAAAGAAGATAAAATTGACCAGACAGAGAAACTATATGGCTTAATCCAGAGAGAGAGAAAGGAAAATAAAGAAGGAGGTGTAGGACATTTATCAAGAGAAAGGATTAAATATGTCTGTTTATACAAACCAACAACCAGGTAACCAGACTAGAGGAGGGAAAAGATAAGAAGAAGAAAAGGAAGGAAGAATATATCTATATAATAAGAATTGTCTGAGAGTGAGAGAGAGATCCCAAAGGTGCGGTGATGAGAGAATTAAGAAGCAGGTGGCTAAGACTCTCAAGGAGCCAAAGCACCAGTCTCCCGGCTCAAGCCTCTTTTATTTTGCTACTTGTCTAATAACAGCAAGCACATACAACATAGTATTTGGCATCTTGACAGGTCATGCAACTGTAGTGTATTCCATACTGGGTCATGAGTCCATCTGGCACCATACAAAACATTCTTCTCCCTGGCCTGGTGTCCGTATGATGTCCTTCTGGAGAGAACAAGTAGTCCTGGCAGCTTTCTGACCTGGGAATGGAACTGCTTTCAGTTCCTGCTGCTCCATCCCTTTCCTTCAGGACATTCTTATGGTGCCTCCAGCTTCTTGTTCTCCAAAATCCGAGAATTAAACCAGGCAATGCAACTGCGCTAGTCTGGTGGAGAGGCTGTCTGGTTTGTAGGCAGCAATGCTGCTTCAGTAGATATGCAGTTACCAGGTGTGGAGGGGCATGGTTTGGTGTAGGAGGGTCCTGCCACCACTGTGGGCCTCCGGTCTGCTCCCTGAAGCCATCCCACCTATGGCCCATCAGGTTGTCCCAGTGGGTCCCTGGAAGCAACTCTGCCTCTTTTCCTCCTGGACTCTTGGGATTCAAAGCCCTTTGGCCTCCACATGGCTTGGTTTGAAAGGGGAGGGAGCTTCGGATCCCCCTACTTCTCTGCCATGTTGGCTTCTCCCCCCAACCTCTCACTTCTGAGGAACTGCGACTTTGACCTACTCAGATCCTCTGGGAGAGGGTCTCTCTGAGCAAAAGCTGGGTGCTGGCCCGTCCCCAGGAACGTTCCAGAGACCACAATGCTGCTGGTGCCCATAGACAGCGGCTGGGTGCCAGCCCACCCCAGAAAAATTTTGTGCAATCTTGTAAACAGCAGCATTCTAGGGTTTATGGAAAATTACAACACATATCTGGTGCCAGGCTTCCCCCTTAAAGTCCTTGTTCCAACACCAGTGAATGTGGGTGTTCTCTGGAGTCTGCTGGGACTTTTGCCTGTGGGGTAGCTGCAGAGCATCTACCAAATGTCCTCCCTGCAGGGGAACAGCCACTCCTTGTGTGGCCCATGGACCCCTTGGACCTCGCTCCCCACTCCTGAGGATTTGCCCTTCTCAGCAGAGCACCATCAGGTATCGAGCCTTGGAGTTTCAGACTCTGCACCCCCTGTTTATAGTCTTAATGAAATTTAAACCCTCTCTTTTCTCCTTTGCCCCTTTTTTGTTCACTCCCTGTGGCTGTTTCCACTTTTCCACTTTCTCTCCAGCTGCTTTTGGGGGGGGGCTGCTTTCTCTGTCCTCTTCCCCCTCATCCCTGTTCTCTCTCCACAAGTAAAAACAGCTCCCTGCCCTCTGTGGCTTCTCTCTACCCTGGTTCACCTCTCCATGCTGCATACCTGCCAAGTTCTGTGGTTCAGATTATGCAGATTGTTGTGTTAATCCACAGATCAGTTTTCTAGGTGTGCCGGATGGTTCAGTGTTGATCTGGCTGCACTTCAGGTATGAGAGATGCAAAAGAAACTTCCATGCTCTTCTGCCATCTTGATTCCTCTCTGAAATGTTTTTTTATTC
>NW_027531041.1:18698-29802 GCF_008692635.1 Crocuta crocuta
TAAAGTATAGATTTTTTTTTACCCCAGCTATATTATTCTAAGTTCCTTATATTACTCTAAAAGTATTTTGCACATTATTGAGGATGGCTGTGAAACCAGAGATATAAAGTGGGATAAGCAGAAAATATAAGTGGATTTGGTATTTTATTCAATTAACTGTTCCTGATCTTTAATGTATCATCTTATATACACTCTGTGCTATACTTAACACTTAGTTCTATCCTTCAAGTTGCTTGCAATCGCCTAAGGGAGATAAGGCATGTGGTACAATTAGAAAGTATAGAGAATATATCAGTTTTCTATTGCTGTTTGACAAATTGTCATAGACTTAGTGGCTGAAAACAAAACCTATTTGTTAGCTCATAGCTCTGCAGGTTATTAGTCCAGGAAGGCTCAACTTGGTTCTTTGCTCACAGTGACAAAATCAAGGTGTTGCTCATACTGGTTCTTATATGGAGACTTTAGGGAGAATCTGCTTCAAAACTCATTCAGGTTGTTGAAATTTTCATTTCTTTGCAGTTTTAGCACTGCATTCTCATTTTCTTTGCTGGTTGTCCATGGAGGCCCACTTTCAGCTTCTAGAGGTCGCCCATATTCCTTGGTATATGGATATTTCCATTTCAAGCCAGCTACGGTGCATATATTTTTTTCACGCTCTGAATAGCTCTGACTTCTACCACTAGTTACAGGAGATTGTCCGTATGGTATATTATTTTTCCATTTTTTAAATTTCAACCTATTTGTGGCTTTGGGTCTCTAGTGTGTCTCTTATAGATAGCATGATTATAATTACTGTAATTACTGATAAGAAGAATTAACACCTACTATTTTGCTATTTTTTCTGTCTTTTGTCTTTTCTATTTCTCTGTTCCACCTTTCTCAGCTTCTTTTGTGTTAGATATTTTATAGTATTCCATTTTCATTCTCTTGCCATTTCTTTTACTATATTTTTTAGTAATTTTCTTAGTAGTTGCCCTGGAGTTTACAATTAACATTAAAACCATCTAGCTTCAGGGCACCTTGCTGGCTCCGCCAGAATAGCATGCAACTCTTGATCTTAGGGTTGTGAGTTCAAGCCCCACATTAGTTGCAGAGATTACTGAGAAAAACCCCCATACCCCNTCCAAAAACAAACCAAAACAAAAAGCCATGTAGCTTCAATTAATACCAACTTACTTCAAATTGTACAGAAAAACTTTGCTCAAATATAATTCCATTTTCTCTCCCTGTTTATGCTTTTATATTATGTAGATTACATATATTTTACAAAAATGAACATACATTGTAAATTGATTAAAAACAGATTTAAAATTGTTGTTCTATGCAGTTATCTTCTAAATCGTATAGACCATAAAGAGATATAAATAATAAATAGATTCATACTCTTTCATATTTACCTATGTTACCTTTGCTGGTATTCTTTACTTTTTGTGTGAATTTTCAGATTACTGCCTACAGTCCTTTCATTTCAACCTGAAGGACACTGTTTAATATTTCTTGTAGGGAACATCGATCTTCTAGTGAGTGTTTTTATTATCTAGAGATTATTTAAATTTTCTTTAATTTATGAAGGATTCTTTTACTAGATACAGAAATATTTTTTTTAAGTTGTGGTAAGAAAACTTAACATGAGATCTACCCTCTTAACAATTTTTAAAGTGTACAACACAATATTGTTAACTATAGCCACAATATTGTATAGCAGATATCTAGAACTTATTCATCTTGCATAACTGAAACTTGATACCAATTGAATAGCAACTCCCATTTCTCCATTGCCCCAGTCCCTGTTTTACTCTCTGCTTCTATGATTTTGACTATTTTAGATATCTAATTGAATTAGAATCATGTAGTATTTGTCTTTCTGTGACTGACTTGTTTCACTTAGGGTAATGTTTTCAACATTCATTTATGTCATTGAAGAATTGAGTCTTTGTGTTGGTATCTACACATTAGAAAAAATCACCAACTATTCCAGTCTTCACAGATTGGTCTTGGCTAGGAGAAAATCTTCACCAATCAGTCTGGCCAGAGATTCCATGGACTTCACAAACTTTCACCGTATCCCAAACTGCTCTTTATTTTTAAACACTTCCTGGGCATCAAGAGTATGCCAGGCCAAGTCAGCACTCCCAGTTAGGCAAGATATAAGCTAGTCTCTCGGGTATCAACTGGTGAAATTGAAACATTGGATGTAAGGTACAACTCTTTCGCTCCTGAGGGAAAAGCTGAAAGCTGAGGTTATTCACTTGCTCTTCTCTGGGCCAAGGGAAGATACTGTGGCAACAGCTCTCATGTTACTTTAAACCACTTTGTTTGCAGCGGTCTCCAGACATTTAGACTATGCCAAGTCCCATCAATACTCCAAGAAAGGCAAGATAGAAACCTAACCCTAGGGAAACACTTGGAAAAGTTGGAACATTCCTGCTTGGTACAGCTCTTTCCTTCCTAAGGTAGAAGATGGGAATTGGGGGGGGCGCCTGGGTGGCTTAGTCGGTTAAGCGTCCGACTTTCGCTTAGGTCATGACCTCGCGGTTCGTGGGTTCAAGCCCCGCGTCGGGCTCTGTGCTGACTGCCAGCTCAGAGTCTGGAGCCTGTTTCAGAGTCTGTGTCTCCCTCTCTCTCTGACCCTCCTGCTCACGCTGTCTCTCTCTCTCTCCTAGAAATAAATAAAAATATTTAAAAAAAAAAAAGAAGATGGGAATTGGGGTTTTCTTCCTAATTATATGGCAACTGTGCTAGAGGTAGGGACTATGGTGAGTAGGTGCTCAAATTTTTCTACTAGTTTTGATTTGTTTGGTTTTTTGCTTCCCCATAGTGCAGGAGTATCTCATACACTTTCTGGATTTCTTACAAAGATAATTGATCCATATATTGTAAAAGCTGTGTGTCTGTAGGAAAAAGGTTAAGTCAAGGCTTTCTATACAGCCATCTTGCTGATGTTGCCTGAATGTAGAATTTATGGAGAGATGGCTGCATTTTTCCCATTCAGCACATTGAAGATATCATGCCACTCCCTTCTGGCCTGCCAAGTTTCTGTGGAGAGATCTGCTGCTAACCTTATCTGTCTTCCCTTGTAAGTTAGGGACATTTTTTGTGTTGTTGCTTTTAAGATTTTTTTCATCCATATATTTTGCAAATTTAAGTACAATATGTCTTGGTGTTAACCTGATTATTTTATTTTGATGCGAGTTCTCTGTGCCTCCTTGACCGGATGTCTTTTTCTGTCCTTGGATTAGGAAAGTTTTCAACTATAATTTCCTCTAATAAACTTTCTGCTGCCCCCATTCTCTCTTCTTCTCTAGGATATGATATCCATTAGCATCTATGATACAAATGTTATTATGCTTTATGTAGTAACCTAAGTCTCTATCTAAGTCTATATCTGTGACCTAATATTTTTCTTTCCCTCTTCTTTTCAGCTTTATTATTTGACATAATTTTATCATTTATATAACATTACTTTTTCTGCCTCTTCTATCCTTGTTGTCATTACATCCAGTCAGTTTTGAATCTTGGTTATTACATTTTTCATTTTAGCCTGACAAGTTTTCAGGTCTTTCATCTCTATGGTAAGGGACTCCCTGTTGTCTTTATGGTAAGGGACTCCCTGTTGTCTTTTATGCTTTTCTCAAGTCCAGCTAGTATTCTTGTGATTGTTGCTTTGAATTCTGGATCAGGCATATTATGTCTGTTTCTATTAGATCCCTGGCCATGACCTTTAATTTTTGTTTCTTTTGAGGTGAATTCCTCCATCTGGCATTTTTTTCTATATCTCTCTCTTCTTCTCTGTGTTAGGAATACCTGTTATGTTTCCTGTTACTGAGAGTAATGGCTTTATAAAGAAGATGTCATACACTGTCAAGGGCCTTTGTGCACTCTGCTGCTCTGGTTTGGCTGCTCTTTCTCTCAGGTCAGTCCTCTGCAGAGTTTCTCCTTGTCTGGAGCGGAAGTGTCTGACCTTAAGCAGAGTGTGGTGAATTTTACCTAGATGAGCTTTGGTTGTTACGAGAGACCTGATGCTATTTCCAATAGAGTTGAATCTTTGTGGAATTCTATGGTCCATGGATTTGGTGCATGTGGGAGTTTTGTGTTAGTCTTCTGTGGACAGACCTCACTGTTCTGGTTCTCAGGCACACTTGCCTGAGAAAAGCAGCACCTGTAGAGCTCAGGAGGGTGGGGCTTGGAGTAAGAAGTTTAGGCCGCCAGCAATGGAGCTGCGTTGCTTACTAAAATTAGTTTATGCTGAGAGTGGGGGAGAGAAATGACACCAGACGCCTCCATCAGCCCTGCAGAGGGGAGTTTGTACATGTCACTGT
Organism: Crocuta crocuta; assembly: GCF_008692635.1. Classification (NCBI taxonomy): domain Eukaryota; kingdom Metazoa; phylum Chordata; class Mammalia; order Carnivora; family Hyaenidae; genus Crocuta; species Crocuta crocuta. Next base: position 23,018 of record NW_027531041.1, read on the forward strand.
CTACGAATCCTTCCCAGAAGAGCAAACACTCTCCCTTTCTGTGTCCCAGGTGTCCCTCAGCTATCTGTCTTCACCCTGTCTGTGTCTGAGCTATCTGCCTGTTTTGCAGTGCAGTACACCTGTGTTCTATTGCATGCAGGCCAACTGAATTTTAAAACTCTAAACTTTAGGGACCTGGTGTAGCAGGGACTCACACTGGTCCTTTGTGGGAGGATCTTGCTGTGCTGTGTCTGATGCAAGTTTGTCTTAGAAGGGCAATTGCACCAATGCACAGGGCCATGGAGTTTGGAGTAAAGCATTGCAAAGAGCCAGTGTCCAGGTTAACCGCCCTCAGAAGGTGTCCCTGCACCTTTGCTGAGGGGGTAGAAGAGAGTAATCATGCCCACTAGCTATTATGTCCCCTGAGAGGCAGTGTTACCTCCCCAAGATGCTCTCCAATAAGGGGGAATCATCTCTCCCAGTGTATCCTGGTGTATCCTCAGATCATGCCGTCTGCTCCTGGTCTCTCTGCACTCCATCTTCGTGGGAGCATTGCAGTGCCCATAGGACTTCACACCAGCCATGCCCCAGAGATCTAAGGCTCTAGTTTTTGAACCCTTGGTAGTTGCAAATTCACAAAATCACTCACAAAAATAAGCCCCCCTCATTTACCAAGGCAATGGCTTTGGGGAAGTGTTTTACTTATGCAACACCCTATGTACCCTCTCTCTTTCTCTCTCTCACTCTACTTTCCCTGTGACCAATACTCTGTCTCTTTCACAGCACCCGTGATCAGTTTCTCCCCAAAATCATGTCTTTGCATCTTCTAGCTTCCATAATGTGGCCTCGTCTCTCCCTCTAGTTGTGCACTTTGTTCTATCAGTCTTCAGATCAATTTCTTGGGTAGTGATAATACTTTGATATTTATCTGTGTTTGAGGCACTAGGCAGGCCTAGCTTTCTAATACTCCACCATTTTAGCTCTTCCCTACCTGTTGATATTCTTAATTTTTTAATGTTTCATTTACCTTTGAGAGAGAGATAGAGACAGCGTAATCAGGGGAGGGTCAGAGAGAAAGGGAGTCACAGAATTTGAAGACAGGCTCCAGGCTCTGAGCTAGCTGTCAGCACAGAGCCCGATGCGGGGCTCAAACCCACGAACATGAGATCATGACCTGAGCTGAGTCGGACGCTTAACCAACTGAGCCACCCAAGTGCCCCTGTTGGTATTCTTTATTGTGTCCCTCAAGTGGCTCTATTCACTTTTTATTCTTTTTGCCTTCTTTACCTCATGCTGGATTATATTTATTGATATATATTTAAGCTCACTGATTCTTCTGAAATCTCAAATCTGCTAAGCTCTGCTAGTGAATTTTTCAGCTCAGATATTTTTCCCTTCAAGTAGAGTATTTCTATTGATTTGTTGTANGATTTTTTTTGCTCTATGAATACATACTCCCAGCACTCTTTTTTTAGTGGTTTCTCAAAGATTTTAATATGCATCACTTCATTGACACAATATCTATAGTGTTAATATTGAATTACCTCAAAAAACATAAGAGAATCTTGCAAATGTGTATTTCTGTTTAAACTCAATTCTTAGTACTAATTGTCACTAAGCAAGATTTGGGTATAATTAACTGTTATGTGTTATAAAACCTTCAATACAATGTTATATTTTTTGCTTGAAATAGTCAGATGTCTTTTATTGAAGTAATATGAAAATAGAAAAGAGATTTTTGTTACATATGATATTAATCCATATATTGCCATTTCCAATAACCTTTATTCATATAGAACTGAGTTGCCACCTAGTGTCATCATTTTCCTTCACACTGAGGAATTTTTTTTATTTTTACAAATACTTTATTGTCAAGTTGGTTTCCATATAACACCCAGTGCTCATCCCCACAAGTGCCCTCCTCCATGCCATCACTCCCCCTACCCCCCCACACCCATCAGTCCTCAGTTTGTTCTCAGCACTCAAGAGTCTCTCATGGTTTGCCTCTCNACAGTGAGGAATTTTTTAAAGACTAATTACAATGCTGTTTTGCTGGATGCAAACCTTGTTTTGTTTATCTGAATGTGTTTTTTGCCCTTCCTATTTGAAGAAATATTTTTGTATGTATAGAATTGTTGGTTGAAACTATTTTGTTTTTCTTTTGAATGTGTCTTTCTTATGTCTTCTGTTCCCCATTATTTGGGATAGGAAGTTCCATTCCATTATGTTAACCTCTTCTTTTTTGATGTGTTTCTTCCCAGGTATTATTAAGATATTTTTTATCATTAGTTTTCAGCAATCTGGTTATGATGTGTCTAGTAGTAGTTATGCTTTTTAGCTCTAGGATTTCCATTTTTGATGGGAAGCCTCAATAACATTAACTATCTGCTCACTCACTAAGATAACTTTCCTTTACTTTTTTAAAAAAACAGATTGTGTTTGGGTGTCATTTAGAATTAGTTCCTATTGAATTTCCCATCCCTCCGAATAGATCACATTTTGTATTTCTTTGAATCTCTATTAATTTACGTAATCTGGATAGTTTAGATATGGTTTAAGTGAGTCTGGGTTATGTTTGATTTTTCTGGGGATGTTTTGTTGTCATTGCTCTTGTAAGTAGTTTTTTGGACCAAACACAAAATTTTGTCTACCCTATAGTGGGCAACAGCTAATATCTCTTACAACTTTTATGCGCAGTGTTTTTTAACATGGTTCCCTTGGTTTTCTTCTGCAACTTTGCATTTTTTGTCTGAACCAAATTCTGGATTGAGTTTATAGGCAGATTCAGTCCACAGTAGGTCTTTCCTACATGTTTTAACATAGAGCATTTGTGTAAAAATTAAGTTTTACTGTATCCCTTCATTATGGTTTACTTAAAATATCTTCACTTAAAACATTCCAAGTTTGCTATATGTGAATTATGTGGTCAACTTGGTTTCAGATAAAACAATAATATATTTTTAGGGGCACCTGGGTGGCTCGGTCAGTTAAGCGTCTGACTTTGGCTCAGGTCATGATCTTGTGGTTTGTGGGTTTGAGCCCCGCATTGGGCTCTCTGCTGACAGCCAGCTCAGAGCCTGGAGCCTGTTTCAGATTCTGTGTCCCTCTCTCTCTGACCCTCCCTTGCTTCTGCTGTCTCTCTCTCTCTCAGAAATAAATGAAACATTAAAAAAACATAATAAGTTTTTAAAAATAAACAAAAAATAATAATCTCAATTTTCACCATAGGCTAGATAAAATTATACTCTAACCAGAACTGTCCAAATATAGCTTGTAAACATTTCTGAATGCCACTTGCTTTAACCAAAGTCTCTGTAAAAAGTATATTTGTCAAGCTTTCAGAAAACAATCTTTTATAGTGGAGTGGAAAACTGACTTATTTACAAATTCATTTAAAACAGGTGAATATTCTTTGTAACTACATTAACAGTTGTTATTAATAAATTTAATTGGTATAGATATTATAAAATCTCATGAAAGTGAACTACAATCCCATCTGTTGATGGATGCCAAAGAAGGAAAACTGGAAGGGATATAGTTGTTGGGTTTTTTTTAACTCACTGTGAGAATATCTTCATCCAAAAATCAAGCAACCTAATGATATCTGCCTCTTATTCATATCCATTTTAAGGAATATCATATTTGAAAATGTACTTTATATATTACACATTTATAGAAAAATTCTGATTAGAAAAGACAACGTCATACCACCAGTGTAATTCCCATAACTCATGTGTTTCTTATGCTGTGCAACTTACAAATGTTCTCCTTCTTGAACAGGATTAAAGTCATATATCTCATGGGTCATTAGACCCCTTTTCTACCCTGAGGTACAAGGAAACGAATAGGAGAAATTTTCCCTTCAACAGACAATGGTGGATAAACAAGCAAAAATGCAAACTTACTTTTAAAAGTTCAGCTAATCAGCCCATGTGACTATGGCAGTGTTTTTTTTAAATTAAAAAATTTTAATGCTTATTTTTGAGAGAGAGAGACAGACAGACAGAAAGTGAGCATGGGAGGGGCAGAGAAAGAGGGAGACACAGAATCCGAAGTAAGCTCCAGGCTCTGAGCTATCAGCAAAGAGCCTGACGCGGGGCTTGAACTCATAAGCCATGATATCATGACCTGAGCCGAAGTCGGATGCTCAACTGACTGAGCCACCCAGGCNCATAGATTTTTTAAAAAAAGTTTATGCTAAAACTAGCAAACTCTCTCACTCTAAAATTCAGACCTAGTTTTATTTATTTATTTTATTTTTTAAGAATATTTTTATTTATTTCTAGGAGAGAGAGAGAGACAGCGTGAGCAGGGGAGGGTCAGAGAGAGAGGGAGACACAGATTCTGAAATAGGCTCCAGGCTCTGAGCTGGCAGTCAGCACAGAGCCCGATGTGGGGCTCGAACCCACGAACTGCGAGATCATGACGTAAGCGAAAGTCGGAGGCTTAACCGGCTAAGCCACCCAGGCGCCCCCAGACTTAGTTTTAAAGGGTTTCTATTTTTCTCCTAATTTAAGACATACTTTTTGGAGATAATTGTATTTGTTTGACATATTCCATTTTTCATTCAATTTCAAACACTATAAAAAGGAATATTTTTCAATTATATATTACAGTTAATGTAGTAAGCTTCAAAAATATCAGAAACTTGAGTCTAGCCTTCACCCACAGTGGCACTTGGACAGTTTTATTTCTTTATTATCAATAATACTATATTTTCTCTTAGGTGTAGTAAAGACAGAATCAGAGAGAGAAAGATAACACAAAATAGTCTAGTTTTCCTATTTTCTCAAGCCAAAACCTTTAATAGGTAGGACTTCTAACTAGTTTTTGCCATATCCAGAAGCAAGTTTACCTTTCCGATATATTATTTGGGATGGTATTACTTCCTGATACAGTACCCAAGAGAAGGGCTTTATCCCTTTTCTAGTAATATACAACATATACAGCAGGAAGAAGGCAGTTCATGTACTATTGAAATAGATTTTAAACTTTGAAAAAATATGAATCTATCTGGATTGATGGTACATTCGTGTATATATTATCTTTGTCTGTGTACTCAACTGGGGCATCAGTCCTTAATCTGACAGTATATCTCATGAACACACAAACTGAGCAAGTTTCAGATCTGAGCTAATCAAGTTCTCTCTGACAGCCTCCGCAGTCTTTCTATTTTAGGTTGGGTGACATATCTGTCCTCCTGGATCAAGCCGTGACTAATGGATAAGCATGATAACATATTTCATTCTTTATATCTGTCCAGAGGTAATTGAGAAGGGAGAGAAGAGAGCATTTACTACATTAGGGCTTTTATGTTCATTCTTTACAATTAGGAGGAGGCAGATGAATATGAAATATTAAAAAAACTAATATTTATTTTCAGCAGTAACGTTTTTACTTGAAGTCCTTCATTTGGTATGGGAGCTTCTTGCCAAAACATCTGTATATTATACTTCTATTTATTTTTTTCCTTAAATAGTTTATTGTCAAGTTGGTTTCCATATAACACCTAGTGCTCATCCCCACAAGTGCCCTCCTCCATACCATCACCCCCCTTCCACTCTCCATCATTCCATCAACCCTCAGTTTGTTCTCAGCATTCAAGGGACTCTCCTGCTTTGCCTCCATCCCTCTCCCCAACTATTTTTTCCCTTCTTCTCCCCTGTGGTCCTCCGTTAAGTTCCTACTAATCAACCTATACGTGTAAACATATGGTATCTGTCCTTCTCTGCCTGACTTATTTCACTCAGCATAACACCCTCAAGATCCTCCATGTTGCTACTCACGGCCAGATTTCATTCTTTCTCATTGCCATGTAGTATTCCATTGTATAGATAAACCACATCTTCTTGATCCATTAGTCAGTTCATGGACACTTAGGCTCTTTCCATGTTTTGGCTATTGTTGAGAGTGCTGCTATGAACATTGGGGTATATGTGCCCTAGGCATCAGCACTCCTGTATCCCTAGGGTAAATTCCAAGCAGTGCTATTGCTAGGTCATAGGGGAGTCCTATTGTTAATTTCTTCAGGAATCTCCACACTGTTTTCCAGAGGGGCTACACCAGTTTACTCTGTCTCCTTTTCCTCCCAAACTCCTGGATTCTGTAAGGGTTCCTATGGCTTCAGGTCTTTTATGTTTGAGGGATGTGGGCGAGTGAAATGCATGGAGTTCCCTACTTCTCTGCCGTCTTGCCTCCTCCTTCTTATTCTTCTATTTAAATGAATGTTNGGAACATCTTTTCCACGAAGACAATCTTTAACTGGTCAAGCTTCTATTCCTTTTGAATGAGAGCCAAATGCAAGACTTCTCGGACATCCAAAAGTCATATAAGGAGGTACTATAGGGATGCATGGCTGGCTCAGTTGGGTAAGCATCTGATTCTTGATTTCAGTTTAGGTCATGATATCATGGTTCATGAGTTCGAGTCCCCAGTCAGGCTTTGCACTGACAGCACAGAGCATGCTTGGGATTCTCTCTCTCTCTCTCTCTCTCTCTTTCTCTGCCCATCACCCATTTGTTTTCTCCCTCTGTCTTTCTCTCAAAATAAATAAAATAAATATTTTTTCAAAAAAATGTACTGCAGACCTGTGTTTCCTTTAAATGCTATAATCAATGTGTTGAAAGACAAGAATATTTGGGGATACATTAAGGGTTTTTATTTAGTTTATTAAGTAAAAAAGTAATAGAAGCTACATGAAGATCATACCTATAGTGGTATTGAAAATTCATTAATTTCTTCCCTTTTCTATTTCTTTTTATGGATTATTTTCTTTCTCCATAATGTCCTAATTCTTCAAAGCCATT
>NW_027531042.1:0-2133 GCF_008692635.1 Crocuta crocuta
CACCATCAACCACCCTTCTTTTTCCTCATTTCCTCATTCTTTACCAATATAGAGTTCATGTTCCATCATTATCACTTCCGTCCATCAACCTTCATCTCCATGCATCCTATACTGCTCTAGTACATTCCAGGCAAAACCAAAACCCTTGTTAGATCGACCTCTCTACCTTTGTTGTTCCTGTACACAAGTGATGAATACTCCTGAACAAATTTGCAAGACTGAGCTAACTCATATCACATTAAATTTTTATCCACATATCCCAAATCAGCAGCCCTTCAATGTTACATGCCCATGTCCATTATTCAAAATGAATATTCAATACCTGTCCTCTCCTCAATTCCTAAAATCCCCATACCAACTCCTGTCATTTTGTGACCTTACCTCATCCTTCACTGAGAAAACTGAAGAATCAAGAGGGAATTCCCTTAAATCTTTCCCACCACATCTGCCATCTTACCTGCATTGGTAACCATACCATAATCATTTCCTTCTTTTCTAGACAGTATATAAACATCACCTGTTCTCATGTAAGGCCAACCCTTCTACTTTTACCACGGATTCCATGTACTAGTGCTCTGAATATTCCACTTGCCTTCTCAACATTTATTTCTTCTACAGTTATCACTTTGATCTTTTATATTATCAATTTTACTGAGTCATTCATACCAGGATGCAGATGCATTTTCAAATGTATCCTTTTAAAAATATATTCTCTTGGTACCAAATCTCCCTCTAGCTATAGTCCGATTTTCTCTCCTTGACACCAAGGAGGGGTCTTACACTGAAGTCTTTATCACTTTGGCTTAAATTTTGTAAATGCTCTAAGATAGGGGTCCAGTCTTACTCTTTTGCATGCAGCTATCTAGTTTTTCCAACAACATTCACTGAAGTAACTTTTCCCATTGAATATTCTTGCCTCCTTGTAAATTAGTTGACCATACATGCATGGGTTTATTTCCAGCCTCTTTATTCTGTTCCATTGATCAATATGTCTGTTTTTGTCAATACTGTATGTTTTTGATTACTATAGCTTTTTGTGTATTCTAAATCAGGAAACATTCCTCTGACTTTGTTCTTTCTCAAGATTGTTTTGGCTATTTGGGGTTTTTATGTCCCATACAGATTTTAGAGTAATTTGTCCTAGTACTATAAAAATGATCCACTGGAATTTTGATCGGGATTTCATGGAGTCTGCAGATTGCTTTTATTTTTCCTTTGATTTCTTCTATGATGCAGTAGTAGTTCAGTTCAAACTTGTTTAATATCTACATATTTGTAGTTTTCAGTTTTCTTCTTGTAGTTTGTTTCTAGTATTTTACCATTGTGATAGGAAAAGATTTCAATCTTTTTGACATGATTACAGTCTTCTTGAATTCGTTGAGACTTGTTTTCTTGCCTAGCATGCAATCTGTCCTGCAGAATGTTCATACATACATATATATATAGCCTTTCTGGCCTAAGGTGTTGTTTAAGGCTGATGTTTTCTTGATTTTCTGTCTGGATCATCTATCCACTGATGTACTTGGGATATAAAATTGACTACTGTCATTGTATTGCTATCAATTTCTCCTTTAAGTCTGTTAATATTTACTTTATATATTTTGGTTGAGTACATATATATCTACAAATGTTATGTCTTCTTGTTGGATTGACTCCTTTATTGTTATGTTAATGCCCCTTTGTCTTTTATTAGACAATCTATATTTTAAAGTTTCTTCTGTCTGGTATGAGTATAGCTGCACCATCTTTCTTTATATTCCCATGTGCATTGAACATCTTTTTCCATCCCTTCACTGTCCATCTGCATGTGTCCTTACTTCTGAAATGAGATGTTTGGTAGGTAGGATATAGTGTCTTGTTTTCCTTTAATATATTCAGTTGCTCTTTGTCTTTTGACTGGAGAATTCAGCTCCAGGCTAAGTAAATAGGCCTTTTTCATAGAAGACTGGGATTATCTTTCAGTCTGCTGTTTGTGCAGTGCCCTGGGCGTGGTGTCCTGCCAAGAAACTATCTTCCCAGTTGTTACAGTCTCATACAGCTCTGGAGCACCAGTTCTCTGGGCCACAGGGCCAATCAAGGGGTGTTCTGTGTGTGCACATGCTAGCTTGAGCACAGCAGCTGTAGAATGTTGGG
>NW_027531043.1:0-473 GCF_008692635.1 Crocuta crocuta
TGTTAGGGCCCTATTCTCCCTAGCTGCTTTCAAAATTCTCTCCTTTTCCTTATATTTTGCCACTTTCACTATGATATGCCATGCAGAAGATCGATTCAAGTTATGTCTGAGGGGAGTCCTCTGAGCCTCTTGTATTTCCACGTTTACTTCCTTCCTCAGGTCAGGGAAGTTCTCTGCTATAACTTGTTCCAGGACTCCTTCAGCACCTTTCCCTCTCTCTTCCTCTTCTGGGATGCCTATGATACGGATATTGTTGCATTTGACCGTATCGCTGAGCTCTCGAACTCTTCTTTCCTTTTCCTGGATCAGTTTGTCTCTTNTCTTTTTTTGTCAGCTTCTTGTTTTTCTATCATGGTGTCTTCTAAATCACTTATTCTCCTTTCTGCTTCTTCAATCCGTGCATTGGAGGCTCTAGTTTATTATGTATATCATTTATCGCATTTTTAAATTCTTCATGCCTGTTTTTATTTTCC
>NW_027531044.1:0-188 GCF_008692635.1 Crocuta crocuta
ATCCATTCGTCCATTGATGGACACTTAGGCTCTTTCCATGGTTTGACCATTGTTGATAGTGCTGCTATGAACGTTGGGGTACATGTGCTCCTATGCATCAGCACTCCTATATCCCTTGGGTAAATTCCTAGCAGTGCTATTGCTGGGTCACAGGGGAGTTCTATTGTTAATTTTTTGAGGAACCTACA
>NW_027531044.1:609-720 GCF_008692635.1 Crocuta crocuta
GGGTTGTTTCCTTTGCTGTGCAGAAGCTTTTAATCTTGATGAGGTCCTAATAGTTTATTTTTGTTATTGATTCCTTTGCTTTTGGGGATGTGTCAAGTAAGAAGTTGCTGC
>NW_027531045.1:0-362 GCF_008692635.1 Crocuta crocuta
TCTTTTCTCCTTTTTGACCCTTTTATGTATTTTATACTCTCTATTTTTCGCCCTCCCTCCTCTATCTTTTCTCTTAACTTTTTTGTTTTCCCTCTCGGTTTGCTATTAGTTGAATTAGCCTGTGCGTTGGTGTGCTCCTTCTCCCTGTGTGTTTTTCTGTCTGTTTTCTTTTCCAGAGCTACCTCAAGAAAAAAGCCAGAGTACACAAAGTGGAGAGTCTCAAATATCACTACAAATAGGAAAATAAAATAACCAAGGTCCCAACAAGAGAGACCAAGAGATACCATTCAAAAAACACTCTCTGAAAGGATAGGCCCTGGAAAGTCAAAGAGTCTCTTGGACATAGCAGCGCTCATACAGAG
>NW_027531046.1:0-1294 GCF_008692635.1 Crocuta crocuta
AGAACTCGCCGTGGGGCAGAGAACTTGCCTTGGGGAGAGAACTTGCGATGGGGGAGGGAACTTGCCGAGGGGGTGGGAGCTTGCCGTGGGAGGAGAACTTTCCATGGGAGGAGAACTCGCCGTGGGGGAGGGAACTTGCCGTGGGGAAGGGAACTTGGCGTGGTCGAGAGAACTCGCCATGGGACAGAGAACTTGCCGTGGGGGGGAGGGAGAACTGGGTTTTGGGGGCTTTCTCAGCGCCGGGCGCTTGGGCTCTTTGTTGCTGCTCCCTCTGAGCTCTGGGGAGCTGAGACTGGTGTCTGAAAGGTCCATCCGTGCACAGAAGGGGGAGTCCGCCTGCAGCGCTCTGCCTCCGCCCTAGGGAAGGAGGTGTCCTTGGGCACTGCATCTCCCTTGTGTAGCGGGGGGGGGGGGGGTATTCCGTGGCTACTGTCTCCGCCATGGCTGGGGAGCAGGCTGGGGCTCTGTCTCTGCCTTAGAGGGGGATTGTCCTTGGTGTGCTCTGTCTCAGCCTTTGGGGGAGGTCAGACTTGGGTGCGCTAATGCACTTTGGGGGGAGTCGTTCTTACTTGGATGCTCTGTTCCAGCCTGCGGTGCAGTAATTTTCCTTGATTTCTGGATCTCAGTGTTGGGGGAGGTCTATCTATCCTTTTAACTATCACCTTGGGACTCAAGGTGGGGACCGGACTGGCAGTGTATGAGAGTTGGTTGTGTTATATACTCACAAACGCTTGCTGTATACACAGTCTTCAGTCTCAGCCACCCTTCTGGGTGTGCAGGGACCTCTCCTTATGTCTAAATATGGATTTTGTGCTCATCAATGAGGTTTATTGGCCATTCGTGTATGTGTTTTATGAAGTGCCTTGCCTACATTTAATTGAAATTTTTGTACTTTGTTAAATTGATTCATAGTCCTACACATATTTGTATTTCTGTAGATATTTAAAAATATAATTCTGAGTAACTGCTGCAGATTTGTTTTGCTTTGTCATTCTCTTTTTGATGAATAAATATTCTCAGTTCAATTAAGTTAATTGAACAATCTATTCTTTATGGTCAGTGCTTTTTTTTTTTTTTTCTCAAAACCTTTGCCTACTGTAAAGCCGTGAAGGTCATATCCTAAGTTTTGCTCCAGTCTCCTATTCATCTGAAATCAATGTAGTGTGGATGACAGTGAGGTCAGAGAAGAGGCACATTTCCCCTTAGGGACCAGGTGGACTCACTGAAGGGACCACAGTGGCTTGGGGACCTCAGTGTCAGCCACTTAGCAGGTGCTATTTCCAGACTGATTTCT
>NW_027531046.1:1433-3325 GCF_008692635.1 Crocuta crocuta
ATCTCCCTCTCCCTCTGACCCTCCCCTGCTCATGCTGTCTCTCTCTCTCTACCCTTGAAATAAATAAAAAATATTTATATAAAAAATATTTCCATTTTAAATATGATTGCAATAGTTACTCCTAGCAGAAATGACCATAATGACTTAACAATGAGTCTTGCAATCCACACAAAAAATGTATTGCTCTCCATTTCCCGAGCCCTTTAACATCTCTCAGCGAGGTGTTATGTGTAACGTGTAGTGCCACGGAACACCCGTCGTTAGGTTTACTCCCTGGGTATTGATGGTGATGACACTGTTTGCAATGGCAGTTTAAATATTTTTTCTATTGATTTGTTATTACACAGTAATACATGTTGTTTGTCATTCTTGCTCCTCCATCCAGTATCTCGCTGTTGTTCACCTATCAATTCTAAAATTTTACGTCCTTTTTGATATTCTGTGTACAAAAATGCTCTACTGAGGAGCACCTGGGTGGCTCAGTCGGTTAAGCGTCTGACTTCAGCTCACGTCATGATCTCATGGTTCGTGGATTCGAGAGAATCCACGTGTTGGGCTGTGTGCTGACAGCTGGGAGCCTGGAGCCTGCTTCGAATTCTGTGTCTCCCTCTCTGCTCTGACTTGAGCATTTGGGAACAGGGACAATGTCCTTTCTTCCTTTGTAAAATTTATACTTCTTTTTCTGCATGTTTTAAAATGTTTTATTTTTCTTTTTGAGAGAGAGAGAGAGCTCAAGTGGAGGAAGGCAGAGAGTGAGGGACACAGAAGGGGGCTCCAGTCTCTGAGGTGTCAGAACAGAGCCTAAAGCAGGGCCAGAACCCATGAACTGTGAGATCATGACCAGAGTTGAAATCGGAAGCTTTACCAACTGAGCCACCCAGGTGCCCCCCAAAATTTACACTTCTTTTATTTTCCTCTAGGTTTTAGTTCAACCAAATGTTCTTGATTACACAGTAGACACTCATGTCATTATATTTAAAACTCAAGAAAACAAGGGTAGGATATTTCACATTAAATATAACACTTGTATATGGGTTGGGTTTTTTGTTGTTTTTTTTTTTTTGGCAACACTCTTTTCTAGGTTAGATAAGTTGCCTTTCATCCCAGCTTGTTGATAAACTTTACCATGAACAGGTATCTGACTTTAAGCCATTTATTTCAAAATCCTGGGACTTTTACCTGGTTTTTGCTCTTCACGTTGTATACTGCATTCATTGCTTTTCAAGGAGGAAACCACTCTTGTCGGCTGGCAATATATACAAACACCATGTGATGTTTGTTCTTTTAAAGTATTGTTTAATTTCATTTGCTGTGTGTCTATAGCCAGGTGAGAGGTATGGGTCTCTCGGTTTCCTTTCTTCCAGCGATTTTTTCATGAAATGAGTTGGTAACACATGAGCTTTCTTCTCTTTTCAGAAAGGGTTTGGTTAAGACTGGTATTATTATTTCCCTCCGGGATATCTGAAGGACTCCCAGGAAAGCCTTCAGGATGGGAAGTTCCTTCATTAGGTACGACAAGTTTTTACCATATCCAGCAGCGTTCCGATTTTCTGTTTCTTCGTGGTAAGTTCTGGTATGTTTCATCCGTCTATAAAAGTGTCCATTTCATGTCAGTTTTCAGCCGTGATATACAGTTATTGTTATTGTTCTGTCTTTCATAGATCTCTCTTCTGGATGCAGGGCTTGGTCTCCTTCTGCATTGCTAGTGTTTATCTGCAAAAAATTGTCCTTGATAATCATGTTCAAGTTAGTGTGTGCGGTTATTAGTGTCAATGACCACCTTCTCCTTTTGTTGAGCATCTTTAAAAAATGTTTTTTATGTGTATTTATGTATTTTTGAGAGTGCGAGAGAGAGATAAAGAGCGAGCAGGGGAGGGACACAGAGAGAGGGG
>NW_027531047.1:0-469 GCF_008692635.1 Crocuta crocuta
TTCAAATAGTAGGAAGACGTTGGTTTTGCTTTTGTTTCTGTTTCGTTTTTCATTTCTTACATGGTGGTTCTTGACCCGTCCTGTGGTTTTATTGGGTATTTAATGTAGTGTTCTGTCAAGCACAGGGATATTGGTGAATCTAGTGCAGAACTTTCCAGGTGCCTGGACCTGTACCCCAGGTCTCAGGATGGGACATATGTTTTGGAACAAGGCGGCGGCCCTTGCTGGGCTGAGACAGGAAAGTGGGAAGCCAGAGAATCCAACTGGCGGATGTGGGAGACAGGGCCAAAACTACCCAAACCAAAACCCTTGAGATANTTGAGATAAGTTTCATTATCCCCCTGGACTTACAAAACTCAAATTCACAAATAAAGTTAGGAATTTCAAGAGTGATGAAAGGTCATTGAAGCTAGGCCTACTGATTAGTCTCTGTCCACAAAAGACAGCTGTGTCCAGAGTCCATGCTCTT
>NW_027531048.1:0-270 GCF_008692635.1 Crocuta crocuta
GTATCACTTTAGAGTTACAAACATTTTTTAAGATATAATGAGAAATACTGGCTATTTCCAAAATAGCCCTAATTATGCGTTGACATGCACACCACTTCTCAAATGCCTTATTTCATTGTGGCTGCACTAAACTGCGTATGTATCATCATGACCTCCTCGTGATTGCAGGTGCCTGCGGGGCGATCACGATGACGCAGTCTCCAGCCTCCCTGGCTGGGTCTCTGGGCCAGCGGGTCACCATGAACTGCAGGGCCAGTCAGAGTGTTAGCA
>NW_027531048.1:622-894 GCF_008692635.1 Crocuta crocuta
AGGCCCAGGGGGAAATTAAGGGGGGTGGCTTTTTCTGGAACCCTTTCTGTGGGAGATTAGTGAACACAAATGCTGTAAAGACGTCTTAGAGAGGCTGTCAGGAGTTTTTGTGTTACAGGACCTGTGTGTTTCGCATGGACAGAAGGCACAGTTGATCCAGTAAGGTTCGTCTCTACCCTTTGGTGAAGGGACTGGGGAAATTCACATCTTGATATATGAATTCTCTGTTCCCTGTGCCTCCTTGACTCTTGAACATTTCTCTTGTATTTCCT
>NW_027531049.1:0-728 GCF_008692635.1 Crocuta crocuta
GCTCTCTGAGAGAATCCTCTACATGTTGCTGAAGAAAGGAGAAGAGCATTCTAACAGACACATGAAAAGACGCTCAATGTCGCTCCCCATCAGGGAAATACAAATCAAAACCACAATGAAATACCACCTCACACTGGCCAGGGTGGCTAAACGTAACCACTCAGAAATGACAGATGCTGCACGGCTGGGGGAATGCAAACTGGTGCAGCCACTCTGGAAAACAATGTGGAGGTGCCTCAAAAAATTAAAAATAGGACTTCCCTACAACCCAGCAATTGCACTACTAGGTATTTATCCAAAGAATACAGGAGTGCTGTTTCAAAGGGACACATGCAGCCCAACGTTTATAGGAGTAATATCAACAACAGCCCAAGTATGGAAAGAGCCCAAATGTCCCTCACCTGACGAATGGATAACAACGATGTGGTGTACGTATATAATGGAATATTACTCAGTGAAGAAAAAGAATAAAATCCTGCCATTTGCACCAGTGTGGATGGAACTAGAAGGTATTATGCTAAGCAAAATAAGTCAATCAGAGAAAGACAAACATCAAATGATAACGCTCATAAGTGGAATTTAAAAAACACAACAGATGATGGGGCGCCTGGGTGGCTTAGTCGGTTGGGCGTCCGACTTTCGCTTGGGTCATGATCTCGCAGTTCGTGGGTTCGGGCCCCACGTCAGGCTCTGTGCTGACTGCCAGCTCAGAGCCTGGAGCCTGTTTC
>NW_027531049.1:812-923 GCF_008692635.1 Crocuta crocuta
AATTAAAAAAAAAAAACACAACAAACACAGGGGAAAGGAAGAAAAATAACATAAAAATAGAAAGGAGGGCAAACCATAAGAGGCTCTTAAATACAGAGAACAAACTGAGGG
>NW_027531050.1:0-22457 GCF_008692635.1 Crocuta crocuta
GAGAAGGACAAATACCATATGTTTGCACGTATGGGAGGATTAGGAAGAACTTAATGGAGGACTGTGGGTGAGAAGAAGGGAGGAAATAGTTGGGGGGGAGGGAGAGAGGCAAGTCATGAGAGACTCTTGAATGCTGAGAACAAACTGAGGACTGATGGGTGTGGGGGGGGGGAGATGGGCATGGAGGAGGGCACTTGTGGGGATGAGCACTGGGTGTTATATGGAAACCAACTTGACAATAAACTATTTGAAAAAAAAAAAGAAAGAAAGAAAAAGAAAAAAAAGTAAAGACTTGTTCTTTGAGGGTAGAAATTGTATCATTTTTATATTCTCATTCAGTTGTATGCTTCAATGTTTCAGGAGTTAAGGATCCAGAATGCTTTGGGCACTCAGGGTTGCGGTTGCCTGTTCCATGTGTATTTTTGGAACCTGGAAATATGTTGTATGAAGACAGCACAGCTGTGGAGACAGATCTCAGCAGTGGGTGTTGGCTGCTTGTTTTAGTAGAGCTTGGTTGTTTTTGTGATGCTGTCAGGAATCATTGTTATATCGTTTTGTTTTTAAACTTATTTGTAGAACGGAAGAGCAGCCCATGTGCTCCTACTTGGAAAAGATCCTTACTAAAAGTATGGACCTGATGGAAAAGAGGCTGGTGGACTACATCGATCGGCGGATACATGAACTGCAGGAGCACATAGACACAAAGATGGCTCCGCTAATGGACGTGCTGCAGAATCCTTACTCCCCGCCCGCCGGGGCGGCCCTCAGGCAGTGTGACTCCGGAGAAGGACTTTCAAATGGAGAAAGATAAGTGCTCAACGCGTGCAGTGTACTACAGATATTTATTACGTATTTATTACAAAGCCAAAACCCCACAAATTCAAAGCAAGTACTCGTGGCATCTGAGGATCAGTGTCTTCCATAACGTGACCTCAGTGTTCATTTTAACTGTACTTGTTCCTGTAAACCCGGTCCTGTGCACTAAGATCTAAATTGATGGGGTTATAAATTATTTTTGTTTACGATATTGTTCACTCTGACAGAAATGTATGTGTATTTCTGGCTTAACTGTTTAAAAATGTTAAGGACTATTAATGTAATCCATGAGTCTGTGTTGTATAATGGTTTTGATAGAAGTACATTTTTTTATTTATAATAGGGCTTATTTTATGGTGTTAGTATGAAAAAGAAGACTTAGAGTATCTGATAATTTTTCTTTTTCTGATTGATTTTTCATGGAAAATTAGATACTTAAGACTTAAAAACCTTTCATTCAGATCACTGATTTATGTTTGGGGGTGTCTGCACTCAGACAGTGGCCCAGATGCAGTGTTGGGCACGTGTACGCACGGACGCAGCGGGGCCGTTACTGTCTGTTCCGCATCGAGTAGCGGTGAGTAGAATGCAAACATCAGAACTGGCCCGTCCTTGTTGTGATTATTACTACAGATTTAGTGTTTGATGTAAAATGAGAGGATTCATCCTGTTTCATCTCAGTAAACCCAGAAAGCGTGCGGAACCTTCCTTTCCTGAGCAGATACAGGTTCTTGCCCGAGGCCTTCTCTCATGGTCTCCACTGTGAAGGGCTGAGGCCTGCACCGAAGGAAGAAGGCTGTGCAGCAAGGAGACTGGGACTCTCTCTGGCAGACGTCATTTTCTGAAATGAAACTACTGTGTGTGTGTGTGTGTTTAAAAGTCATCTACTTGCATTTAAAAATAAATGTATCTTCTTTGGAAACTACTTGTCTCAAGTAAATGGAAACGTTTTCTTTTCAGTGAATCTTTGCTTTAAAATGTTTTATTTTTATGAAAATGGAGTATTTCACACTCATTCAATATTTTGGTGGGTTCTTTAAAATAAGGGCGCCTGGGTGGCTCAGTCAGTTAAGCGTCCACCTTCGGCTGAGGTCATGATTTCACAGTTCATGAGTTTGAGCACCACTTTAGGCCCTGTGCTGACAGCAGCACCTGGAGCCTGCTTCTGATTCTGTGTCTCCCTCTCTCTCTCTGCCCCTCCCCTACTTGCGCTCTCTCAAAAATGAATAAATGTTAAAAAAATTTTTTTTAATAAAAAATAAAAATAAAGGCTAATTTAGGGGTGCCTGGATGGCTCAGTGGGTTAAGCGTCTGACTCTTTATTTCAGCTCAGGTCATGATCTCACAGTTTATGAGATTGAGCCCTGTACTGGGCTGTCAACACAGAGCCCACTCCCCACTGGGGATTCTCTCTGCGCCTCCCCCACTCATTTGCTCTCTCTCCTCCTCTCTCTCTCTCTCTGCCCCACCTCTCATTCTCTCTCTCCCTCTCTCAAAGAAGGAAAGCTATTTTTTTTTTTCTGTAAGAGAGACAGCATGAGCAGAGGAGGGTCAGAGAGAGCGAGATCTAGAATCTGAAACAGGGTCCAGACTCTGAGCTAGCTGTCAGCACAGAGCCGTATGCGGGGCTCGAACTCATGAACTGTGAGATCATGACCTGAGCTGAAGTCAGACACTTAACCAACTGAGCCACCCAGATGCCCTTAAAGAAGCTTTAACTGAATGTGAATAAACACTTCCTAAAAAGACCTAAGGGTTAATACTCCACTTTTAGAGGAACAAAGCTTTTCGTTTTCTTTTTCTGTGGCTGGTGAGCGATACCTCTACAAAAATAGTGTTTTACACTAAAAATTTGTCATTTTACTAAAATCTAGTAACACTGTTTTGTGGGTGTTATTTTTAAGATATGATTGACAAAAATTGTGTGTATTTAAGGTTGTACAACATGATGTTTTGATATATCAATATGTTGTGAAATGATTACCCAAATCAAGCAAATTAACACATCCCCTCAAATAGTTCCCACTTTGTGGGGAGAGGAACACTTGATATCTATGTATGTAGCCCACTTCAAGTGTACAGTCTAGCCATCTGTAGGTAGCATGCTGTGCATTACGAATCCAGAACTTATAGTCAGTACCCTTTAACTACTTATCTTGAAAATTAGTACCCTTTAACCAACATCTCCCATTTTCCCCACACCTTGTCTCTGGTAACCACCATTCTAATCCCTGTTACAATAAGTTCACCTTTTGTTTTTTAATTTTTAATGTTTATTTTTGAGAGAGAGACAGACAGAGTAGAAGCAGGGAGGGGCAGAGAGAGAGGGAGACACAGGATCTGAAGCAGACTCCAGGCTCTGAGCTGTCAGCACAGAGCCTGACATGGGGCTCGAACCCATGGACTGCGAGATCATGACCTCAGCCGAAGTCGGAGGCTTAACCAACTGAGCCACTCAGGTGCCCCAAGTTCAACTTTTTTTGAGATTCCACATATAAGTGAGTTCATGCATTTGTCATTCTGTGTCTGGGTATTTCACTTAGCATAATATCCAGGTTTATCCATGTTACTGCAAATGGCAGGGTTTCCTTTTGTAGGTTTTTTTTTTTTTAATTTCCATTTAGTTAACATACAGTATTATATTAGTTTCAGGGGTACCAATATAGTATTCAGCAATTCTATATACTACCCAGTGCTCCTCAAAGGACTTCCTTTTTTAAGGCTGAATAATAAACTCAAAATGGATTAAGGACCTAATTGTGAGATCTGAAACCATAGTGAATCCTAGAAGAGAGCATAGGCAGTAATTTCTCTGACATCGGCCATCGCAACATTTTTGTGGGTATGTTTCCTAAGGAAAAGGAAACAAAGGCAAAAATAAACTATTGAGACTACACTAAAATGAAAACCTTTTGCACCGCAAAGGAAACAACCAACAAAACTATGGAATCCATGGAAGGGGAGAAGATATTTGCAAATGACATACTGATAAGGGGTTAGTATCCAAAATATATAAAGAACTTATGAAGGGGCATAGTTGGGTGGCTTAGTAGGTTAAGCATCTGACTCTTGATCTCAGCTCAGGTCTTGATCGCAGGTCAAGAGTTCAAGCCCTGTGTTGGGCTCCACGCTAGATGTGAAGCCTACTTAACAACAACAACAACAACAACAACAAACTTAATGCCAAAAGAAGCTCCAAACAATCCAATTTAAAAATGAGCAGAAGACGTGAACAGATATTTCTCCAAAGAAGGCATCCAAATGGCTGTCATCCAACACTCACATGAAAAGATGCACAACATCACTCATCATCAGGAAAATGCAAATTAAAACCACAATGAGGTATGACCTCACACCTGTCACAATGGCTAAAATCAAACTGAACAAAAATAACAACTATTGGTGAGGATGTGGAGAAAAAGGAACCCTAATACACTGTTGGTGGGATTGTAAGTTGATGAAACCACTGTGGAAAACCGTATGGAGGTTCCTCAAAGAATTAAAAATAGAACTACCATATGATCCAATAATTCCACTTCTGGAAATATATCTGAAAGAAACAAAAATACTATGTTGAAAAGATATCTGCCCTCCTATGTTCATAGCAGCACTATTTACAATACCCAAGACATGAAAACAACATATGTGTTCATCAGTGGATGAATAGATGTACACACACACAATTCAGCCATAAAAAGGAAATCCTGCCATTTGTGACAACATGAATAAACCTTGAGGCCATTATTAAGTGAAGTAAGTCAACAGAGAAAGATAAATACTCTATAATCTCACTTATGTGTGAAATGAAATGAAGGAATTAGAAAGGGAGGGGAGGGAAGGGAAGGAAGAAGAAAAAAGAAAAGAAAAAAAAAAAAGAGGGAAGGAAGGAAGGACTGAATTTGAGAAAAAGAGATTGGATTCATGAGTACCAGTGGTGGAAGTGAGGGGAGGGGGAATAAGAGGAAGGTGGTCCAAAGGACAAACTCGCAGTTATAAGATAAATAGGTGTTAGGGATGTAATGTACAAACACTGTGACTCACTCAGGTTAACACTCATTCACCTTATGGTGTATATGGATAAAAGTTACTAATGGTAAATTTAAGAGTTCTCATCACAAGGAAAAAACTGTTTTTTGATTTTTGTTTTTTTTGCATCTATATGAGATGACAGATGTTAACTTACTATAATCATTTCACCATACATGTAAGTCAAGTTCTTACTCTGTCCATCCCAGACTTGTACACAGTGCTGTATCTCAGTTACCGCAACAAAACAGGAAAGAGCCCAACTCTTAGTTTCACTCATCTTTTCTAGAGATTTTCTGGTTTCTATTTTATTTCTGCTCTGATCTTTGTTCCTTCCTTCCTTCTGTTCTCTTTGGGTTTAGCTTGTTTTTCTAGTTTTTTTTTCTTTTAATGTTTTTATTTTATTTTTGAGACAGAGAGAGACACAGAGCATGAGCAGGGGAAGGGCAGAGAGAGAGGGAGACACAGAATCTAAAGCAGGCTCCAGGCTCTGAGTTGTCAACACAGAGCCCGACAAGGGGCTCAAACTCATGAACCGCAAGACCATGACCTGACCCAAAGTCTGATGCTTAACCAACTGAACCACCCAGGCACCCCTCTCTTTCTCATTTCTTAAGATGTAGAGGTAAGCTATTTGAGAGCTTTCTTCTTTCATAATAAAGCCATTTATCACTGTAAACCTCCCTAATTAGGACTGCTTTTGCTGCCTCCCATAAATTTTGATATATTTTGTTAACATTTTTATTTATTTCAAGATTTTTTTTTTCATTTGCCATTTGGATTTCTTCTTTGACTGATGGGTTTGTACAGGAGTGTGTTTTTTAATTTCCATAGTTCTGTGATTTTTTTTAGTTTTCCTTTATTATAGATTTCTAATTTTGTACCATTGTGGCCAGAAACTCCATGTGACTTTAGTCTTTTTAAATTTGTTAAGACTTGTTCTGTGACCGAGCATATGATATGTCCTGGAGAATCTTCCATGTGTGGGTGAGAACAATGTACCTGCAGCTCTTGGATGGAATGATCTGTATATGTTGGTAAGGTCCATATGGTCTAAAGTGTAGTTCAGTTCTAATGTTTCCTTAGTAAATTTCCGTCCGGATGATTTACCCATTGTTGAAAGTGAGGTATCAAATTCTCCTACTATTCTTGTATTGTCTGTTTCTCTCTTCAGATCTGTTAATATTTGCTTTATATATTTGGTGCTTTGATATTGGGTGCATATATATTCACAATTATTATATCCTCTTGAAGAATTAACTCATTTTTCATTGCGATGACCTTCTCTCTGTTACAGTTTTTGACTTAAAATCTATTTTGTCTGATATAATTAAAGTCACCCCTACTCTCTTCTTGAATGTCCTTGTCTAACTGCAGTATCAGGGTCATGCTGGCCTCCTAAAATGAGTTTGGAAGTGTTCTTTCCTCTTTTGTTTTTTGGAAGTGTTTGGGAATGATTGATATTAATTCTTTAAGAAGAAGTTTTTAGAAGTAAAACACTTGGTAGAATCATGCTTTTTAAAATTTTTCTATATATTGTCACATCATCTTGAATAAACTGGTACCAATTTAATGCCCTATGAAATATATATGAGTACTTTTTTCCATATTGAGAGCAACAGAAGGTTTTAAAACTAAAAATCTCTGGCAGGTGCCTCTTGAATAGCCCTGTATAGATTGAAAAACTGGTTGAATTTTCTTACCTTCAGACTTGGTCAAACTGAACTCCACCAAACACGGCACAATGAAAAGGACCAAGAGAACAAGTCTTCTCACAGCCTCCATCTTTGTCAGGGGGGGAACAGCCCAGAGGGGTAGCAGGCTTTTATACTTCTCAGTGTTTCATAACCGCTGGCTTCATGAGCTTTCCGGCGACCTTCAGGGAACTGTGTCAGTCTGACCTGGCAGGGGCTAGATTGAGGTGAGAATAGAGCAGCTGTGTGACTGGTTTATTATCAGCAAACCCCAACAGCGAGTGTTCCCTCTCCGGCTCCTTTCTGGAAAGCTTACAGAAAGTTCCCAGCTAAAAACTTCTTCCCAGGGGATCTCCAACACCCGGGCAGCAGGAGGCACTGAGTAAGTCATCACGGCACCAACTTCGAGTTGAGCCTTCGCCCTGTTACTTGCTCAGATCGTGAAGCAGGTAGCACTGCCGAGATCTCAAGTTCCCTGCTCTTCTCTAAAAGTTAAATAAAGCCTTTGGATTCTAAAGGAGCGGCTGGGCAAGGCAGGTGGTGTGGCACCGGGGCGTCCTCGGGTTGCAGCTGTGTTGCCCGATGCCTGCCCGGTGCTGACTCCGAGGAGGAGGATGACGCCGGATGAGGAGGCAAAAGAAAGCGCAGGTCCAGGTTCAGTTGCCAGGAATTTCAAGCCATTAAGTTCAGAGAGCCGGAAGCAGGTGGATTAAAGTCCCTTAAGCACTATTTCGTGGACGATAGAAAGGAATCCTGGTGTCCAAAGTGAGACCAGGAAGAATAAGTGTCTGAGGGTGTAGTGTTGCCCCCCCTTCCTCCCTCCCTCCCTCTCTCCCCTTTCCTTCCTCCCTCCCTCCCTCCCTTCTTTCCTTTCTTCCTTCCTCCCTTCCATCCATCCATCCATCCATCCATCCCTCCATCCCTCCATCCATCCATCCTTCGTTTTTTTCTCTCAACAGATATCCATTAGTTAATAGTTTAGGTTTTGAGAATACTGAATTGAACATGAGAGACACAGCCCTTGCCTTCTTGGAACTCATATTCTAAGTGGGGGAGACAAATGAAAAATTCAAATGGTGAGAGGTGCTATGGGTATACTAAAGCAGGATGGGGGGATAGAGAGTGACTGCCTCAGTAGTGGGGGGAGATGCAGTATTAGAGTGGCCAGGGAGTAGCCTGAAATCCGAGCAAACACAGAGATAAGGGGGAGGTTCTCATGTGTGATCTGGGCTACGGGGGTGCTTGAAGGCAAAAGAAAGCGCAAGTGCAAAGGCCCTGAGGAAGCAGCAAGTAACTTAACACATCCACCAAATAAGGGCAGTCCGCCAGCGTGGTGGATGTCAGTGAAGAGAAGGGAGATGGCAGGTAAGGTAAGGAGAGGCAGATAATGAACAAAAGGTGAAGGCTCTGTAGGTCAGATAAAGTGTTTCGATTTTAATCTAAGTTCAACTGGAACTGGTCTGAGCCGGAGAATGATATGACTAATTTTTAAAGAGTTTTCTGTGGAGGTAGCAGTAGGTATAGATCAGATATTCTCTGGTGAAACCCCTTCTGGTTGCCCTGAACCCTCTGTGATATACTGACTGTCCTGCAGCCCAGAGCCCATCACTGGGCACTAGGATATCGGGTTCGTGGGGAGGGCACAAGCTCATACTGTGACTCAGCGGTCTCCATTCCCAGCGAGGTCCCGGGGCTAAGGATTTGGCCCCATGCCAGGGCCACAGCGGCAAGACCAGCACCTGTGACATTGGGACGTTGTGCTCCCAAGGAGCTTGGACACTCAGCCAGGTGCCAGGCACAGCCCGACTCAGGTCCTGTCAGCTCAGAGACTTCTGGGGCCGGCCACGTACCAGGTGGGGAGTGGCGTCCTGATGTGGGAGTGGGCAGGGGGCGTGCATATGTGGTGAGGACCCTTCCGGTCACTAAGGGCTGCTCACCCCCTCTGCTATGTCCACAGATCCTCACTGCTGCTACCCCCACCCCTGGCCTTTCTTACTGCACCCTCTCCCCTCTCATGAACACGATCTCCTTGCCCCCTGAACTACCATCGCTGCGTATGAGAGCCTTATAGTCAGTCACCCCTAGGTGGGGAGAGGGAAAACACACTAATTCCTTCCCCGGAAGGGAAGGTAAATATTTGAGTGATGTTTATTATTTTCCTGATATCCCATGACTTAAATACTATAGTATAAAAGTAAATACTACTTACAGGGCACTGGGTGGCTCAGGCGGTTGAGCATCCAACTCTTGATCTCAGGTCATGATCCAGGATCATGGGATCAAGCCACGTGTCAGGCTCTGCACTGAGCATGGAGGCTGCTTAAGATTCTCTCTGCCCCTCTCCCCTGCTTGCGCTCTCTCACTCTAAAATAAACAATAATTTAAAAATAATAAAATAGATTTTTAAAAAAGATTTTAACTATCACTTAAATACTGACAGGAAGACAATACATGGTATGTTACATGAAATGGGAATAAGAGAGGAAAGAAAACAAGGACATTTGCTTAATGTGTGTGTATTATGTGTATGTATACATATGTACATAAGTGTATGTGTATATATACCAGCATATTCATAATAAGTAGAAAATAATCATAATTACAGTCCTTGTTTCTGTGATTGGTCACATGGCAGTAGCGGGTAGTCAAAACTGCTCATTCTGTACTCTCTCTGCTTTCATCAAGAACCTCAGCTGGTCATTGGGGTACCTGGGTGGGGCTCATCAGTTAAGGGTCCAACTTTGGCTCAGGTCATGATCTCGCGGTGTGTGAGTATGAGCCCTGCATTAGGCTCTGTGCTGACTGCTCAAGAGCCTGGAGCCTGCTTTGGATTCTGTGTCTCCCCCTCTCTCTGCCCCTCCCCTGCTCATGCTCTGTCTCTCTCTGTCTCTCAGTAATAAAAATGTTAAAAAATAAAAATAAAAGAACCTCAGCTGGGCATAATTCTTTACCCAGCAGGATGACACAAACTTTCATTCCCGAAGGGTCTAGGCCATTAGTTGTCCTGGCTGCATTGGGTTGTTGTAGTTTTCCATTGGCCTTAATCACGGAGTCTCACATTATGAAGAGGTGCCCTGAGGGGTCTCCTGCTTTCCAGACATACTCCTTACCTCCACCATGGCTTCTCCTTGGACTCCCTTCTTGGCCTGATAAATCCAAGACACGGGGAGCCACAGTGGCTGGGGGGCAGCCCTAAGTTCCAGGTCAGGGGAATCATTGTCGCATCTCCCAGTAGAAGCACTCCTTCCTTGGAGCTAAGGCCTCAGGCTAGGCCAGCAGAGCAAGAGTTGTGGGAGTAGGAGACATTTATTTTTCTAGTGGTAACAGTGCTAGAGGTAATGGTGAGTGGTGCCGCTCCCATTTCTGGCCCTTGGTTCCTGAACTGTGAATCCAGGCTCTAGGAGAAATAGTACCACAGGCTGGATGCCCAGGTTCAGAGCAATCACAGCCTTCTGGAGAACCGTGCCCCAGATATGCAAGGTCCCGCCACCTAGCTGGGGCTGTAGTGGAGACTTCAAAAGGCCATTCCACCGTCCTGGGAAGCCAGCTGCTTCAGGGTGGTAGAGAAAATGCACCGTGGAAACTACAGAAGTGGCCCACGTGAGCGCAGTCCTGGGAAGGAGCCTCGTCTCCTGGGCCCCACAATGCCCAAGGGGACTAGATCGCTCTATCTGATAAATCCTGGAGGGTGTGGTGCTTCGTGGGCTTTCTCTTTTCAAGGTGTTTATGAGCACCTGAGAACAGGAAATGTGTCTTATCTCCGGGCTAAGTTCCTAACAGCCTGGAATCAATTAGGCGTCATGGACAATGAGCCCCAGATAAATTTTTGTCAATCTGGCAATAGCTTTGCTCACCCAAACCTCTAAATCCAAACACAGCAGTAAACTCAAGACACAAGAACAAACCCTGTGTTAAATTCTTTCGATCACTATTAATATTTTGGGGCGCCTGAGTGGCTCAGTTGGTTAAGCATCTGACTTTGGCTCAGGTCATGATCTCACAGTCCCGGAGTTTGAGCCCTGCGTCAGGCTCTGTGCTGACAGCTCAGAGCCTGGGCCCTGCTTTGGATTCTGTGTCTCCCTCTCTCTCTGCCCCTCCCTGCTCGTGCTGTCTCAAAAAAAAAAAAGAATATTTTAACATGGCTCATTCAATCACCCACATCCAGCTACTGACCTCACTACCATCAGCGTGTTTGGAAGTATCTTTTTGAGTTCTAGTGGGGGTACAGTGGCTCAAATCACTTTTAACTGAAGCAGAAACTAAGCTCAGAGAGCAGAAGTGACTTCCATTCTCCACCCAAGTCAGGGCAGATCAGAACCCAGGGCCCAGCTCTGTGACCTCGCTCACTTTTACCCAGACCCAAGTCCAGTTCTCTCCACCACCGAACCTCTGTGAGCCCTCAGAAATGTTCTCGTTTCCCATTCCAGCCCCTCTGGTTCTATGGGTTAGAATGCTCTGGCTCTGAGCTGGAAGGTGTGCAAAGAAATTCAATTGCAGGCAGTTTAGGGAGAGCCTGGATTTGGGGGGGTTTTTGTTTTTTTTTTCATTTTATGTCGTAAAAACACCTTCCCGCAATCCACATGTACCGGTACTTTGGAGTGTTGGCAGTGGTGAAGTTTGGAGGTGTAACACAGGAACGGGGAGCCGCTTGGGTTCAGAGTCAGCCGGTTGAACTCTGATCCACGTTACCGGGGCTTGTCTTCTCTGTGGCAAGTTCTTCGTAAGTCACACCCACAAGGACTTTCACCCACGTCACTTCTTTTGCCGAGCGTGCCCATCCTGTGACAAACCCCTGACACTTGCAAGGTGGCAGAAAGCGGCCTGGAGCCCACTCTACTAGGAGTAAGCCTGTGGGCCCCCCTTACTCGGCCCAGGCTCCATCCCTGCGCTGGTCCCCACGGCTCCTGCTCTGCCCCCAGGTGTCTCCCCCATCTTTACCTTCAGTCTCCTGCACCGCCGAGAACCTTGCTGGGGCCCCAGTACCTTCCATGAGAAGAGTCCAGTGTTGCCAGTGGGAGAGAATCGCCCTACAAAAACCCTACGTCCTCGGAGCCAACTCAGTGCCCAGGGATCTAGAAGAAATAAGCGTCTGGACTGACGGCATGCCCTCAGAGGTTAGCACCTGCCAGGGTTTGAAAACTGGTTCTGAGGCTTTGTAAAACCCAAAAGAGGATCCCCATTTTTTCAGGGTCTCAAGGAAAGGGCTCCATGTGATAAAATCCAAGCGGAATTAAGCACCAGGAAAAAGTTTCATTCAGAGATGCCGTGTTTCCCTTTTAGCCTAGGCTGCTGGGAAGCTTAGTCTCAACTGCTTTCAGATGCTTTAATTTTTCCATCCCCAGCATCTGTCACAACATCCTTTCTTGTTCAACTGTCAACATGCCTTTTTCTCTACTACTCTGAACTCTCCTTCTTATACTGCAAAGAACGTTACAAGCTACTTGCCCCACGTCCCCAAGCGGCTAGTATACAAATTTGAGTAATTTAAGTGCATAACCAACCACAAAAAAATGCCTGAGGCAGAGAGGATTATTTTCCTATTGCGCATTTGTTCAAAAGTACATAAATATGTGGTAAAGTATCTAACGTGATGTAAACATTATTTGAACCTGACTTTGAATTACCAAGAAAGAAATAGTGCACATGAAGATTTGTGTGCCCACCCACGCCAAGGTCTTTTGTTTATGTCACCGAATCACGGTGGGGGGGGGGGTTAGAGTTGGCATTCAAGCTACATTCTTCACAGCTCTGGACGCTGGGATAGGACCCACTGGTGGAGTCTCTGGTCCCTGTGACTGTGGCTGCATTACTATGGATGACAGCCAGAGCAAAAGGTGCCTTTGAACATCTCAAGAACAGACATACACAAAGCATAGGATTAGAATTTTTCTTCTCCATTTATTTGTCACAATTATCGGGGGTATCTGGGAAGTTTAGGGCTGGTGTCATGCATTTGATTGGCTCTCTGGCCCTGTCTCAAGTTCCTAGCTCACCCCCTCCTCTCCCAGAACTGCTAGGAATGTAAAGACAGGTTACAGCAAATTAGGGAGAGTGAACTGCAAGGGTGGCTCACCCAGCTGACCGCTTCAGGCCCATCAGGTGCAGGGCATGATCGGGAAGGGGCCACAGAGGGCCACCCCCCAGGTTCTGGAATTTACCTTCTGGCTCACAGGCTTAACTTCCCTAGGAAGTAAGATCCAAGGTTGAAGAATCACTTTAGAAATGCAGCCCCTGTCCAGCCCCATGTCCTACGCCACAGGCATGTGACATCAACTCTTGGGACACCAGCTCTTCCACGGAGTTCTGAATTCTGTTCCATGTGTAGGTACACTTTAGCCCCCAGGAAATAGACACACTATTTTGAGTCATTTAAGTCAAAATCTTTCCCTTTTCAGGCCTTATTTCCCTCACACTGATTTTTAGGGTTTGACTGCTCCTCAAAAGCAGGTTTAAGGTTTCAATTAAAAAAAAAAATAAAAAGACAGAAATACAGGGAGGCTGGGGAGCCTGGGTGGTTCAGTGGGTTAAGCGTCTAACTCTTGACTTTGGCTCAGGTCATGATCTCACACACTGACAGCACGGAGCCTGCTTAGGATTCTCTCTCTCCCTCTCTCTCTCTGCCTCTCCCCTGCTTGCACACATGTGCATGTACACACATTCTCTCTCTCTCTCAAAATAAACAAATGAGCATTTTTAAAAAAGGTATGGGGAGGCTACAAACCCCCTTATACATAAAAGTTATAGAAGATTGGCTAGACCTTATGCTTTAGCTACACAATGAAATAACGTAATGCCATTACCAGGATTCAAGTATATGCTTATTGACATTGGAAGATTTTCACACTTGGTGAGATATAAGGGCCACAGAAATGAAAAGTTGAATAGGACACCTGTTCTAGTCTGGTGTGTAAGACAGAGGCCCGCAGCCAGCCAATCTAGTAACATTAAGAGGAGACTCCGGGTGTAGACAAGATGGCTTGGCCTTGTTTCTCCCTGCCTCTCTACCCAAAGTATTAACCGCAATCCCTGGAAAAAACACAACAGTCAAAGAAGAACTCTGAAAGTTGGAAAGAAGAAAGCCACCGGGGACCCCAGGCCTGGGTGAGCAACACAACAGCAGAACAGAAATAGGTGACCCAGGACCGGTGTCTTCCAACCCTGAATCTAGCAACAGAAGATGGTGCCAGTGGGTTCGCTGCTCTAGGATTTAATGCAAGTCCAGCTAATATTCCCAAACTAGTGCAGCCACAGTGACAAGGTGTGTGGTGTGGCAGCCCCACTGACAGTAACAGGCCAGGGGAAGTGATCTGCTTCCTCACTGGTCCTATGACTCCTCTCTGCTGGGGGAAGGTGCAGTGGCCAGTTGACAGCCCAAAGGGGATCAACCATAAGAAGCAACTTTGTCCCTGCGGGCTAGATTCCCTTCTCCCACTTAGATCTACCAGATGATGCTAGCCTGGGGAAGTCTCCTGCTCCTTCTGGCAGCACCATCACGGGCCTGAGGCCTCAGTGGCACTATGAAAACTGAACAGATCAAACCAGCACTGCAAAGCCTTTGGACATTAAATTGTCATTGGAATCTCACCCCACAAAAGTAGACCAGGACCTGCATGCTAAATCTAAGCAGGGCGACTGTCTGATAAAATTAAAGATCTAAGTAGTACTTAGCCAAAGTAGCCAGGATTCAATGGAAAATCACCTGTAGGACCAAGAACCAAAGAAGCAACACCTGAATGAGAGAAGATCATAAATTGATGCTAACAGCAAGACGAAATTATATGTTGGAATTATCCAAAAAGGATATAAAGCAGACATCATAAAAAATCTTCAACAATCGATAACAAATCTTGAAACAATCAAAATGTATATATCTCAAAGAAATGGAAGTTATAACAAAAGAACCAAGTGGAAATTACAGAACTGAAATGTACATTAACAGAAAATTAAAAAAAAAAAAAAAGCCTCACTGGATGAACTCACTAGCAGATGGAGATACAAGGACCAAATCCAAGAACTTAGGACAGAGCAAGAGAATTTACCCAATCTGAACAAAAATTTGACAAAGCCTCAGGGGCCTATACGGCTATGACAAAAGATCCAAAATTTATGTCATCAGGGTCTTAGGACAGGAGATAGAGGACGGGGCTGAATTTCTGAAGAAATAATAGCTAAACACTTGCCAAATCTGGCAAAAGACACAGATTCAAGAAGCCGAGAAAACTCCAAACAGGATAAACCTAAGGAAATCCATGGCAAGACATTATATATAATTAAACCTTCAAAAACTAAAGACAGAGAAGTAAACTTGAAAGCAGCCAGAGAGAAACAACACACCACCTACAGGGGAACACACCAATTCAAACAACGGACTTCTCATCTGTAACCTAAGAAGCCAGACAGAAGTAGCACATGATATTTCTCAAGTGCTGAATGAGAAGAACTTCAAGTTCTATACCCAGCAAAACTATCCTTCAAGAATAGACAGGAGACAGGAAAGACATTCCCAGAGGAAGAAAAAGAATTTGTTTTAAACATACCTACCCCTTAAAGAATGCTGAAGAGAAGAATAAAGTGAAAATCGTTGAGCAAGTGATGGGAATGGAGAGGAGTAATTTAGGGACAATAGTCAAGAAAGGCCCTTCTGAGGAAGTGATGTTTCAGAAGAGGCCTGGAAAAAGGGAGAGGGCAAGCTGAGGAGGTGCATTCCAGGCAAAAAAAATATTAAGGACACACTCCTGAGACTGTAACGGGTTTGGTGTGCACAAGGAACAAGGTGTGCTTTTGGGGTAGAGTGGGATGCATGCAGGGGAGTGGCAAGAGGAGCCCATTTGGAAAGATTAGTCAAAGATACCATCCTGTGGGGGTCTGAAGCCCTTGTAAAAAAGCCTAGACTTTTTCTTCTGCCAGTTACAGAACACTTTTGCAGTGGGTCATGGTTTTAGGAGGGAACCCATGTGAGCTGGCTGCAGAGTCTGTGCTTTTAGACATAGACCAATGGTTCTCAAAACGAGCAGGCATCCACGCCAGCTGGAGGGCTTCAGGAAATGCAATGGCTGGCCCTGCCCTCAGAGTTTCTGATTCAGTATGCCTGAAGTAGGGTCCGAGAATCTGCATTTCAAGTAAGATCCAAGGTAATGCTGGTGCTGCCGGTTCCTGAACCAGACTCGAGAACCACTGCTCAATATAACTGTGACTTTCTGCACTTAAGACATGATATAGAAGAGACTTCAAAATTGCCCAAATAGTAAAGATATTAAGAAACACGTGTGTCATTCTTACTGCTTAAGAGGACAAAAAGAGAACACAGTAGAAAAAGGGAGAGAAGAATTTAACATTTCCGTATAAATCTTCTATATTCCAGGGGTGTCATGTTCAGAACATTATAAATTTCATCCCATAGCATGAAGAGGCTCTGATATCTCCCCTTTCACAGAAGAGAAAACTGAGGTAAAAAAAAAAAAAAGGCAGAATCACTCATCCAATGTTACACAGCACGTGAGGGACCAAGGTGGAAGGAGACTTCAGATCTGTTCTGGTGTATTTCTCTCTAAGATATCTTGAAAATATGTCTTCCAAGGGCATTTGGAGAAACATTGCCAAAATGGTAGAAAACCATGTAGAAGATGCTAAATCTGCTTTACCTTGAGAGAGGTGGCCATTGAAGAAGAGTTCCTTCCTTTTAACAGCCTTAGACTTCAAACGTTAAAGGTAATCAACTCTAAGTAGGAAGACCCTACCCCATAATCCACACGGGCCTGGGGAACAAAAGAGGTGGATTCCAGGCCCACCTTCCTCCCATGACTTATCAGAACTGTTGGCAAAGCCATTCAGTTCCCTGGGCCCGTTTCAGGATAGTGGGTGCTGTGTCGTTTGACAATGGTGGTGGCTGTGGTGGTGGCAGCTGTTAAGAGGTTTCAATGTAAACAGACACATCCCACGTTGCAAACTGTGATAATGTAAGCAGTTGATCCCTCATCTTCCAGCTACACGTGTTCTCTTCACAGTCTTGATCCCAGTGGAAAGTGTCAAAGTAAAAACATTAACATTTTTGATGGAAACTCTACGAAGGGGTCTCTGCTAAGGAAAGTCTCCAGTAAACATAACTATGTTCCATTTGAGACATTTCATGGTTTGGAAATTCTGACTGTCAAAAAGTCAAAGTTCCCTTAATCTTCCACTACTTCTCTTCTGGAACCCCTGGTTCTCATTTAAATGTAAACTTTCAGGAGCATACTCATACACACAAGGTTAACACAGATACCTGCGCTGGGTGTTTGCAATCCTGAGTCTGTTTCTTCAAAGACAGCCACTCATTAAAGCAGTGGTTCTCTAACTCATGTGCATAAAAATCACCTGGAGAGCGTGTGAAATCCAACTTCTGGGCCCCACCAGATTCTGAGATTCACTTGTGGAGCCCATGAATTTGCCTTTCTAACCGAGGCAGATGGATGGGGTTGATCAGACAGCTACGTGTTGAGGTGTACTGTGTGACAGACCAAAGCAGACGCTCCAAGTTCAGCCTGTTTCATAATAACCCTGAGATCTTGCGAAATGCCTATGTAGGGACTGCTCCTCCCTCTGATCTCACTCATAAGATCTGCGTTGGGACTGGAGAACGTTCAAGTTTGACAAGTTCCCCCAAGTGATTCTGACCGAGGTTGGAGAGCAAATGATGAGAAATACAGACTGAATTTGTCCCCAAAGCAGAGTGCCAAGCAATTCCGCAAGAGGGTTCTGGAACAAAGCTCCACTCTGGTTTGCTTTCCGAGGCCCAGAGTGGACCGTGTCACTCTCCTCTGAAACCACGGAATCCTTGGTGGTGGCAGATCTCCAGAGTCGAGTAGTCAAGGCTTTCCGAAGCCAGACTCAGGCCACCTTTTCGGGCCTTACCTGACTTGCAGCCCAGGCCTTAGCCAGTCTACACCATTCCACACCCCCCTAAAAAGAGCCTTCGGTGTTGGCGGTCTGTGTTTCATTCGTCCGGCTGCTCGCTTACTTACCGGGGATGGGAGGGACGGAGGGTGGCTTCACGAAGGCTGCATCTGAGCTGAGCTGTGAACAACGGTGTAGGGTAAGGAGAGGCGGGAAGCAGGGGAGGAGGGCTCCTGTCTGCTGGCACTGACAGTCTGAGGAGCCATGGGAAGGAAGGACAGTCTGGAACAGCAGGTCAGGCGGAGGTGGCTGATGAGGCTGGGAAGCGGGGCTGGGGCCAAGTGAGGAGGAGCCTCAAACACTAGACTTTGCGGCCACACTTTAGGATGAGTGACTAGGCAGCAGCCCTGCACCGAAGACAGACAATCCAGCGATGAAAGTGGGATGGAGACCTCAACACGCCCCCTTGGGAAGGAGGGAGATGAAATAACACTCAAAGTGGTGAAAATGTGGGAATGAAAATACATAACCCGCATCTTGATTTAATTTCTTGATCACCACACACCCCCTGCAGCTACTTTACTGCGGCGTCCTGTGAAGGTGCGTTTGCTCGTCCTGACTTCACAGACTTGGCTTATTGCATGTGGGGAAGTTATAAGGAGAAAAAGACTTCACAGACATTTTGTAAATACTGTGGTCTGCTGCTTCTGTTGAGCAAATTCTGGCAGTATTTTCTTAGGAAATAACAATAAAGCAATTATATACCTAAAAATATATTCCTGTACAGCCATTTACAAATATAAGAAAATCAGTATCTGTGAATATCTAATATATGTCATGTAATTTAGGCCTTCATTAACATGGAAACACTGAGAAATGGAAAATCAGGAATTAAAGCTCTTCTAAATTACTTCTCATACCATAATCATGAATGTTGTATTATTTTAATTATTTTGTAAGACAGACTTTGTGTGTTCTAGTTGTAACTCTATTGAGGCAACTTCTGAACCAAAGAACAGACCATAACGATCAGAAGCTGTATGATTGGAAATGAAAGGGTTTGGCTTTAAGTGAGACACGCTTCTCCTGAGTGCAGGAAGGCATGCTGTTTGGGGCGTTGGGGTGGCTCAGTCGGTTGGGTGTCTGACTTCAGCTCAGGTCATGACCTGTGGTTCGTGAGTTCGAGCCCCACAGCAGGCTCTGTGCTGACAGCTCAGAGCCTGGAGCCTGCTTCGGATTCTGTGTCTCCCCTTCTCTCTGCCCCTCCCCCACTCACGCTCCTCTCTCTTGCAAAAATAAACATTAAAAAAAATTTTTTTTAAAGAAATGCCGTTTAATGGCTACATATGTGGTGAATAAATTAGGAAACGCTTGATAAAGCGATATATAGACCTCCTGTCGCTGAGGTCAGAGTGATTTGTACAAGAACGTTGTATTGGTTCTTACAGTTTAAATAACTAAATTCACTAAAACGTTAAATGAGTATAAAACATCTTTTTCATGTAAAACAAATATTAGATGAAAATAAAATATTTCTATTCATTCAAGACAAATAGTTTCCAGAGCAGATGCATTTATTTTTTAGATGCAAATATACCACCCCTCAAGACCTATGAAATCATTACAATTTCTGAAAATTACGTCTGCAGAGAGAGAACCGCGATGTCCTTGATTCATAGGCCTTCACCCTCCTGTAAGAGCCTCAGGGCTTCGTGCTTGGAACATACCAGGGAAGGTCTCAGGAAAGAACAACCACTATCAGCTCAGAAAATAAAGAGTTCCTTATACTTTCTGGGTTTACAGAGATCAAACAAGGTGACTTCTCTTATTTTCCACCAAATGCTAACCTAAAGTAATAATCTTAACAAAGGCCAGTTTGGATTTTTCTTTCCTATCCACACACAGCTCCAACATGACAGAACGTAAAATTAATGGCCCCAATGTAAACTAATGGTGCAGAAGCAACACATCTAATTTTTTATCTGAAATAAACAATATAAAATGTAACTATGTGATCGGAAGCTAAAGGTTGCAAGTCTTACGTACTCAGTTTTAGAGAAAGAAAAATATATCAAATACTGTATTTTTTCATACCCTTAAAACATAAGGTCTTTGTATAAATTAAAACGGTCTTAGATCAAACACATATACAATACAGACTCATGAATTGCAATAGAAATTCTAAAAAGTTTAAACACTTAAACAAAAAAGTAAATAAAAGTAAAAAATAAAAATAAAAACATTGCAAACAAATAATTTATAACCCTATCAAGTTAAATCTTAGTGCACAGGACCGGGTTTACAGGAACAAGTACAGTTAAAATGAACACTGAGGTCACGTTATGGAAGACACTGATCCTNGTCTTACGAGCTATTGATGACATGCTATAATGCAACATACAGGAGAATGTGACCAAAAACTATTATCAATTTTATAAATTGATATTTTTTAAGTTTATTTATTTATTTTGAGAGAGAGAAAGTGAATGGGGGGGAGGGAGAGCAGAGAGAGAGAGAATCCCAAGCAGGCTCTGCACTGACAGTGTGGAGAGTCTCATGTGGGGCTCGAACTCAAGAACTGTGAGATCGTGACCTCAGCCGATATCAAGGGTAGGATACTTAACTGACTGAACACCCAGATGCCCCAATTTTATACATTTAAAATAATACCATTCTTATGAAACTTTTTTAGAAAACGTATTTTTTCATAAAAATTGTTATGTTACTATAGAATGGGTTTCAAATTTTTTATATTCTCTACATAAGGGTTCTTTAGAATCCTCAATTATATTTCAGAGTGTAAAACCAAAAAATTTAGAACACCACTCTAGAATATAGGACAGATTTTTCAAACTGTTATGTTTTTTCTTTTTTTTCCAGGGGTACCGGGGTGGCTCAGTTGGTTAAGCGTCAGACTCCTGATATCAGCTCAGGTCACGACCATTTTACCAAGGTCAAAATGACTCAGCAAAACCTCAAAGCATGGGGTCTGCTTTTCACCAAGCACACATTATATGTCTGCTTTGTTAAATAAATAAATACATACATACATACATACATACATACATAAATAAAGTCCAATTCAAGCATCATACAGGGGCACCTGGGTGGTTCAGTTGGTTGGGTGTCCCACTTCGGCCTAGGTCATGATCTCACGGTACAGAGTTCAAACACTGCACTGGGCTCTGTGCTGACAGCTCAGAGCCTGGAGCCTGTTTCAGAATCTGTGTCTCCCCCCAATCCCTCTCTCTCTCTCTGCCCCTTCCCCACTCGCACGCTGTGTCTCTTAAAAATAAACATAAAAAAAATAATAAAGTCATAAAGTCTTGCACATACTAAAAAGGTAACATAAAGTCCATTAACTTTCTGGAATGTCCTTCATTATGGTGATTTCTAAATCTTTAGGTAAAAACACCTATCACCCTGTACCCACTGTTCCTTCCCAGAACACTCTCTTCTTTGTGAAGACTGCATAATCCCCACAACTGTGTTAACTTGGCCTCCAATAAAATTCTTTTCCTTACTCTTTAAAATTTTGAAAAAGGTCAGTTCATCTTGCACTGACCGATCTGAGAGAAATGGAGACATCCAATCTCACCTGGCCCCAGAGCAATTTTTAATGTCAACTTAATTTGTTTTTGTTTGCTTTATTTTGTTTTGTTTGTTTACTGTAACACATACCAACTTGAGTTCACTGATGTAATCTATCAGCAACTAAAGAATAACCTTTTTTTTTTCCTTACTGAGTATCCTTACTAAAAAATTATACTAAGTAACAAATACCCTTACAGAAAAAAACAATGCTTTTTTTCAATAACTTACTAAACTCCTCAAGTTTCAACGCTATTGGAGACCTGAAGAAAATGTCAACCAATAAAACTACCTCATTTTACATGTGAAAATAAATCTCAGCCACAAGAGTTAAACAGTAAGGCCAGTAGTTAAGCCAGAACTATGACTAGAGTCATGAATTTCAGTCTAGTGCAATATTCTGACACATTACATCTACATGAAGAATGGGGAAACATACCAAATACTTAGCCACCCATTAATGAAACCAAGACTATAAAAAAATTAGAATTATGAAATCAGCAGATGAGAGCCTGTACACCATAAATGATTATAAGCTTAAAAATGTCATTGATGACTAGACTAAAATTAGCCTCTGGCAAAGAAGAGCTACAAGAAAATCTACCATGATGACTCAGTGATTATAATCAAGCACAAAATATTTATATTATGGTTCCCACAGCTCCTCCCCAATTATACAATAACTTTCNATGAGGTTTTCATGGAGGCCACAGAGACAGTCACTTAAAGTTAGATGTACTATGCACCTTTGTGACTTTTTTTTAAATGTTTTTTATGTATTTCTGAGAGAGAGAGAGAGGCAGCTTGAGCAGCGGAGGATCAGAGAGAGAGGGAGACGCAGAATCCAAAGAAGGCTCCTGGGTCTGAGCTAGCTGTCAGCCCAGAGCCCGACACGGGGCTCACACCCATGAACCGTCAGATCATGACCCGAGCGGAAGTCGGATGCTTAACCGACTGAGCCACCCAGGCGCTCCCTTTGTGACATTTTCAATGAATAAAATGAGCTACCTATGGCTGTGTTTCTTTTCAGAATTTCCAGGATAATAAGAGTTCTGTTTTGTGGCCTCAACCAACTGCCCATGCAGTATACTTCCTGAGAAGACTCTGGTTTGTGTTGAAGGGAAGGCTATCATATCTCTGATATGCTCTTTAATTTTTATGCTCTTTAATTTTTCCACAGGAGAAAAGCAAAACGACCTTTACCATAACTAAGAGTTATGGTATTTCTGTCCTGAAATCCAAAGAATAGACCTGTATGACAGATTCTTCTTGGGATATATCATCCCATAGTTCCTGCAGTTTAAGAGTTTGTGAGAGAGGGGCCTGGGTGGCTCAGTTGTTTAAGCATCTGATTCTTCATTTTAGCTCAGGTCACAATTTCACATTTTGGAGTTCGAGCCCTGCGTCAGGCTCTGTGCTGACAGTGTTAGCAGTGCAGAGCCTGCCTGGGATTTTCTC
>NW_027531051.1:0-506 GCF_008692635.1 Crocuta crocuta
TCTGAAGGTATCTTCCAGTCTAAAATGAGTTTCTTGTAGACAGTACATAGATGGATTTTGGTTTATTTATCCATTCTGCTACCCTATGTCTTTTGATTGGAGCATTCGGCCCATTTACATTCAGTGTTATTATTGAAATATGTGGGTCTAGAGTCTTTGTATCTTTTGTAGGGTTCATGTTTGTGGTGGTGTCTCTGGTTTCTTTGTACCTTGCAACCTTTCCTTCAGAGNGCGTCCCCCTCAGGATTTCTTGTAGGGATTGGCTTAGTGGTGACAAATTCTTTCAGTTTCTGTTTATTTGGAAAGACTTTTTCTTTCCTTCTATTTTGAATGACAGGCTTGCTGGATAGAGGATTCTTGGCTGCATATTTTTTCTGGTCATCACATTGAAGATCTCCTGCCATTGCTTTCCGGCCTGCCACGTTTCAGTAGATAGGTCTGTCACCACTATTATAGGTTTCTTTTTGTATGTTAGGACCCTTTTCTCCCTAGCTGCTTTCAAAATT